>NC_133352.1:31864424-32164424 GCF_030506205.2 Paramisgurnus dabryanus
GGACAGATAGATGGGAAGACGAATAGATGGATGGATGGATAGATAGATGGACGATATATAGATTGATGGATAGACGGATATATAGACAGACAGACGCATAAAGGGATTGATGGATGGACAGGCAGACAGACAGATAGATGATGGATGGATGGACGGACAGATGGATGGATGGATAGATAGACGGATACAGGGATGGACAAGCAGACAGACAGATAAACTGATAGGCAGATGGTTGGATGATGGATAGATTGATATAGGGATGGTTGAATAAGATACAGACAAACCAACACAATCTCATAGCCTTTCATATGTATTTTAAGAAGTGGCTTTTTCATATTAACTGTACCACATTCATACTTTTTTGTACAATTTGCTTTCGCCCCTGTGATTGTGTGGTTTGGAGTGGGGTTTCATTATTGCTTTATTTACATAAATCTTATGTTTTTGAATGAGCTAACTAGTTCAATAAATACGAATTCCCACGAGATCAGGCTAGACAAAACCAACCAATTGTTTAAGTATCTATATTTGCCGGATTGACGGACAGGTGGACAGATTTGAAGACATAGCTTAAGATCTCCAGCTGGAATTACTCAGTAATCACAGAACTATTGGGGGGAATTTTGGAGAATTTCAATCATCAGCTTTGCTAAAAAAACACATCCTATCAGCTGGTTTTGAGTTTGGAAAAACCCAGCTTTGTACGTCAAGGCAACAAAACAATGCATTTTGACACAGACCAGGAGGGTTCTTAGAAAGTGTAGGTTGCGTCTCGAGACGCCATTCCACGTTGGGTTGGAGAAGCGTAGGAGAAAAATGAAGACAGGAAAGAGTAAAGCGATAGATAACATGCCTGTAGGGCTGACTGGAAAAAATCCCATATAAGCACGCAGGGGAGGAACCAGCAGCAACCAGCTTCTTCTCAATGAACCATCTGGGTGCATGATAAAAGAGAGCAAATGACAGCAAACAAAAGAAGCAGGGGTGCCAGAGAGGGTCCGACCCTCCTCCAGGCAGGCGTTTGACGATTCTCCTAAAAAGGCCGACGCTCCCCAGGGGCTTCTCGTAGAACCAGAAAAGCCACAGAGCCCTGCAGGCTGACAGTCATCCAGGCTAATGGCTCAGGCTGAGCGAGGGCTGTGTACTCTGTAGTGTGGGGAGTGGATTAGAGAGGTAATTAAGGTTAATGATCCACCCGCTCTGATCTGTGCTTTACCACCTCAGGCTACATGCTATCACAATGTTCGAGCAGATGCTAAGTCCTGCTACAGAGCTCCACGCACAGGTGGATTCGACACCTTTGCGTTTTAAACGCGCCATTGAATAATGTGACTTGTTCGAGTGGGGTAAATGATAATGGGATGCTTGCAACCACGTGTGTCTAATTGCAACAGGTTATATTCGTGAAATGTGTCTTGTTTTGGAAGTAATGACGAATAGTCCGAATTTTCAACTTCCTACTTGGAGACGTGCAAGAATGTTAAAAAAAGTTAAATTCAGAGAATTATCTAGTACAGAATTGTGGAGTTAGATCGTTAAACAGTTTTTCTCCATTTCTGAGAATTTTTTACGCAGGTCTAAAATCGTGACTCGATGACGCACTGGAGCCACTGAGCATGGCCCCGCCCATACAATCGTGAGCATCTATTCAGGCGTGCAGTATTTGAAATTCGAAAGTGACGGAAGCTTTTCTGCGAGTGGGCGTGGTTTCAGCACATACAAGCGAACATGTCTCAGCATTTGGGAACAGGGAATCCAGCTGGTTTTCCAACATTTTGATATTCAGGGTTTCCCGCAGAAAATTTGTGGTAGGTGGTAGGGTTGAGGGGGGGGGGTAATCAAAGGGGCTGGTGTACGCATTAAGGTAAAAATTAAAATATTTTTATTTAAAAAACTTAATTTTGAAGAAACTATGACAGAAAATTAACACATACTAGATTATTAATGAATTAAATGTTTTTAACTCTAACGGAAATAGCTGCATGATGAAGTGAAACTAAAGGGTTAATAAACACAAACTAAAGAAGATGTTGTAGAACGTCTGGCGAGCGATGATAGATAGCGCAAAAATTGAAAAAAATGATTATTTCCCACTATTAATTACATTATCTTAAAGGAGTGTAACTACTGTAGCATGTAAATAATGCACATGAATAAAGTGAGCAAGAGCGCTCAACAATTAAATCTAATCAACAGGCACCTGAAACCTTAGCAGGTTGCTCAAACAACAAAATCACCTGCTAACTTACTTTAAATTTGCAAGAACTAGACTAATACAATAACAGGCTTAAATAAACCCAAAACTTACACTTACAGTTCTCACAGACACGGGTTTTATGAACTGGCTATCCTCCAGACATGACGGACCACATCTTTATCTAATTTCGGCCGTGTGGCGCCCTTGCACGCTCGCGGTGTGAAGCGCGTCCGCGCTATTCTCTGAGATGTTTTATCAACTGGCTAGTTATCCTCCAGACAGTGACAGTCCGGACCATTTCGGCCGTGTGGCACGCGTGCCACTCGCGGTGTGAAGAGCATCTGCGCTATTCTCCGAGATGCACTTGACAGCCTTTTTTGCAGCAAATTTTTTATTTATTTTTTGAACAACCTAGTTAAGGCGATAGGGTTTCCCAGCTTAGGCGGGCCGCCCGAACTGAAAAGTGCTGCTGATATTCATGGTACATATTAGGACTTTTTTAGGGTACTGCCCGAGTGACAGCTTGGGACCATTTCTTCTCACAATGTGCATATGGCATGGGCCGGTTTGAAGGTACACTGAGGTTTTAAAGAGTCAAGGTTTTAAAACCTTGACATTTTCTATAATACTGTTTGCAAGGTATAAGCTGGGTTTACACCAAATACATTAAATCATTAAGTCATGTAATTTACATTAAATATATATTACAAAAATATTTGTTATAATTGAAAGGCTTTATTTTCACCCAGCATACATGTTGTATTTTGCTTAAAAATAAAATATATTGTGTCCAGTTAAAAAGTTGTTGTTTGTATACATCTAAAAATAACACATTTCAGTGTTGCAATGAAAAAACGGCAACTCTGTGAAACAGTGGTATTTTTGTTTAAGGTTATCATACCGCAAAAATCTCATACCGGCCCATGCCTAAGCATTGCATAGCATTGCTTGTTGTAATATGGTTACGGGAAGACCTCTTATTTGAGAGTCAGGCACCGGCAAAGACAACAGTAGCATTATATTGATGTTAATATTGTTTTTTATACTGAATCTTCAGTGTTTCAAGCAGTATCCACATCCAGATTTAAATGAAATGCATCATTATTGTGCATTATGGTGCAAAAAACAGTAAAATGATCTAAATGTCCTTAAAAACTAAATATAGACTTGAGAAGAAGAATTTACTTTTTCTAAAAGCATTTACTTTTTGATGTCAGATAAATCAAGCTGAATTTTGTGATCATTTAGCTTAAAAGAAAAAAGCCCATTAATGGGGTAAGAAAAGGAATCTAATTTAAAAGGAAAAAATCCTGTACCGGAAAACACTTTTCTTGCTTCAAAAATGCTGGATTGTTTGATCCTGTAGGGGTGTCAGATATAGACATTTTCAATCTAAACCAATTGTTGGGTTGTCCATATTTTACCCATTCTTTGGTTAAATCAACCCAGCCACTTTAAGAGTATATATTTCTAGGAAAGCAGGGATAAAATCCCAAAATATAATTTGTTTAAAGAAGCTGAGATAATTATGTTGGAAAATAAGAAAACAGTGATTTTTCTCAGTGAACAAGGCAGTACATGTATATTGTAATGTCTCGTTCACGGTTCTGTTTTGCTTTGTTTTTGTATAGCTATTACTTTAATAAAAACTAAATCTTCTCACATTTTAGCCCTTTAGGCAGTTTGGTTTTATGTTTGATGGAAGTTTTGACAATGAAAAACCGTAACGTTTGGTTTAATGTCGTCTCTGTAAACAAATCTGCTTTTCACATCTATTGTTGTTGAAAGAATTGATATAAACGCATGCCATCACGATAATTAATGTTCTCCGCATAGAGACGTAATTATTTTTGCACGCTCAAAATCTTCCATTTTTCTAGGAAATATAAAGTAAAGTGAGAACGGGGATTTCCACAGACATAATGCGCAGCATAAATCATCTTAGCTGTAACTCCTTTCATCTAATTGCTCTGCTTTGTGTAGTACATGTAACAGTAGGCCGACCCTTTGGAAAGAAACACGGTCGTTTTTCACAGTATAAACTGATCAATTGAATGGGACATCAAAAACTGAAATTTGAAGAACCAATTTTTCTGCTCTTATCTGTCTTTGAAATACCACAGTAATAGCAACAAAGTGGTTTTTCCTCAAAAATGCAGTTTCTGTTGATCGAATCAGCATTGGGGGCAGCACATTTGAGCATATGAACGACAGGACCAATCAGACTTAAGTGAATTATGACCCTGTTAGACCAGGTTTTAGTGCCATCCGAAGCAGACACATTTTCTAGCCTTTTCCTGTAATTTTTGAAAGCCTTTTTGCTGTAATAAAATATCACTTTTTCCAGCATTTATGCATTAAACGCCCATCGTCCTCTTGTCTCAGCTCCGATGGTAATCCGATTGAATCTCGCTTCCTCTCCACCCCACCCTCAGTAAAGATGACACACGGGGCCTGTGAACTGCACCAAACTGACCTCTTTGTCTTTCTTACTGTGTGTGGATTGTCACAAAAATAAAAGTAGTCTGTATTAGGGCTATGTTATCGACATCGCAATGTGTGCCTTTGCAAGAGTTACATCCAGAACATTTATTTCAAAAGGAAAACTATTTCGGAATTCATTTTCAAACGAAATAATCTGTGAGCATCTCTCAAACACAGCTTTTCATGTCATCGGGTGAAGTCATCAGATATTTTTATACTGCAGAAAAACAATATCATGCAGACCTCGTCCAATAACATTCTGGAATCCTCAAATCCAACTGTAATACGTAAGGAAAAATTGTCCCATTTGGAAATTGAGCCATTGAATTTTTCTGATCCATTAAATGCAGCACGAGATCTGTTACACTGTATGTGTACATCATTTCCAAATAGTCAATTATTTCTCTTACGCCACGGTTACCACAGTCATTGCTCTGGGCGTTATTTTTAAGACTTTCAACAGGTTAGGTGTGCGTTTATCAGAAAATAAAGCACACACGTGGAAGGTTTCTCAAACAATCAGAATTAGCGGTACCACTTTTAGCATAGTTTTAGCACAATCCATTGAATCTGATTAGACCATTAGCATTGCGCTAAAAATACCAAAGAGTTGTTTTTCCTATTTAAAACTTTACTCTTATGTAGTTAAATTGTGTAATAAGACCGACCGAAAATTAAAAGTTGCGATTTCAAGGCCAATATGGCTAGAAACTATTAGGGGTGGGCCGATCCAATATTCTGTTTTGATATTAGTCTGATATTGGCGAAAATGGCCAGATCTAATATTGTAGAAGTCGGGGAGTGCAATCCATTTCGATACCAACACGGACCTTAAAGTCGCTCTAAGCGAATCTGTGTGACTTCAATTTTTGTTGACGTTTGAACTGTTTTCAAACAAACAGAGCGTAGCTAACTCCTCCCCCTCCCTTCTGTGCTGTCATGAATGCGCACAACGGCCACCCCCAAATCCTTCTTGTCGTTTATTGGCTGGAACACTTTGTTTTGTTTCGTGGTGGTAGGTTTGGCCACTGTATTTTTTGTTTTTTTTTCAGTTTGTGGAGCCTGGGCTGTCTACAGAGATCGCATTTTTTTACAGTTTGAACAGCGGACAGTCAGCAAGCAGATAGTAAGGAGATGTTTGCTGTATGTAACAAAAAAAATTTTATCGCGTGAATTCGCTTAGAGCACCTTTAACTGTCATGGCAACTTGCCATAAAGGCGACTTACTGAGCAACATGCCGTAAAAGTGTGACATAAGCAACATGCTGTAAAGTGCGGCAAGTAGAAACCGTAAGCAATAAATGAGACCTGTCCAGAGGTACTTTTTTATGTTTATCATACTTAAGTTATGGTTTACTTCACACATTTACTTAACATTTTTATGGCTAACAAATGTGTTATTTGAAGCATAATTGATTAAAAGGGCGATAGAGATGGTTTTGGATCGGGATCGGTATTGACAGATGCTTAAGGTTGTGGTATCGACATCGGTATCAGACATGAAAAAGTGGTATCGGACCACCCCTATCGACTATACTCAGATTCTGGTGTAATAATCAAGGTCTTTGCTGCCGTAACATGGCTGCAGCAGGCGTAGTGATATTACGCAGTGCCCAAAAATAGTCCCCTTGGTAACTTTCAATAGCAAAGATCTATTTTTTGGGCACTGCATAATATCATTGCGCCTCCTGCAGCCATGTTAAGGCAGCAAAGTCCTTGATTATTACACCAGAATGAGAGTATAGTTCCTAGCCATATCTGCTTAGAAAATTGCAACTTTTAATTTTCTGTCCGTTCAATGGATAATGCTAAGCTATGCTAAAAGAGGTACCACCAGACCCGGAGATCAGCTGAATGGATTTCAAAACGGTAAAAATAAAATTTTTAAGCTGGAAAATGGGTATATTTTAAAAAAGTGGAGTGCCCCTTTAAGTTGACAGAATTAAGTCAGTACTCCAATTGTAGATATTTCAGGAAATGGTAAAAAATAGTTTTCTGGCTGTCACTGGGGCAGTACCCTTAAAACAGGTCCTAAAATATACCATTTAGGTATAGAGATATGTATATATTTGGTACCGTTGAGGTATTAATATGCACTCTTTAGGTACAACTGTGTATTTTTGAAAGTGTACTGGGAAAATGTTTGGATCATTTTTTTCTGACAGTGTATTTATGGAAAAATGCAACATCTCTAAAATCAGAGCAGTTAAACATTCACCCTCGTGTTCACTTAATTTTTTTATTGTGCTGAAAGTTACTGATTTGCTTTTTTAAAATGACTTGCTTATTAAAACATGTATAGTTGTAATAGCCCACATCATTTTAAGTGCTTATGAGGACTGTCAGTGAGAGCTCTAATGCCCCATCATCCAGCCCATAATAACTTGAGTTCAAGTTCCACTTACAGTATATTGCAAGTCCTTTGTCGCATTGTAAAGTAGCACGAACCCTCTAATCAGCTATTACGGCACATCAGCACTTGGCCAATGGCGATGTTTATGCGATTCTGATGTCCCCAACAGGTCCTTACTGTGAAAGCAGAACACTTTGGGTTTTATTTCTCATAAAGCACAACCCTCCTCTGATGATATGCACAATTATTTCACTCTTGATATACGATGACAGGTGATGCGGTAGCTCATTGAAAACCATTGAAACCCAGCTGTGGATATTAGCAATTAAGTCGGCTTTAATTGTTTGGAAATGAGACAAGGAGGCGATAAAACAGGATGGAGAAATTACCGATCACTCTCTGAATGATCTTATCGTGATGGGCTGTCTGTTAAAGCTCACAACTGGTTTGATCCTGCATTACTGATCTGGGTTGTTTAGTCCACGCAAATGTGCCACAGGTCGGCCTGATGTTACAGTATAGGGCCTGAAACAATGATAGGTACCCATCCATAACCAACAGCACCTGCTGCAAGATTCGACTGTCCAAAATGCAGTGCGGTTAAGGTTTATTTCTTATTAGACACCCGCTGTGCATTGACTGATAGCTAATCTGTATATTGCAGACAAAAATGCTAAGAGATAGATTAAATCTTTCACAGATAGTTCAGAATTTGTCCTGCCCTACAACAACTTGAAATGCATTTGGTAACCTGGATTGCAAATGAATTGTTGCTTCAAACAGACCTTTTCTGTGTAAGAAGCTGGTTCTTGGTCTGCTGGACCTATACATACATTAGAAGAATTAATTTTGGCTGAATGGTTCCTTTTAAATAGGGCTGCAATAACTAATCGATAAGAATCATTGTCAATGAATTACATTATCTGTGACGTCACCACCGTCGGACAGCGCGGACACACATCTGCTTCGTACAGCGCAAGCCGTGTGCCTATAATATAGTCCGGCACATTGATCAGACACTTCTTCAGCTTGTTTAAAAGCGAGGCAGCGTTGCCCGGACCGCAGCGTTGCCAGATCCTCTGCCTTTCGGCAGAGTTCAGAATTGGGCTACTTTTTCTGCAGGTTGATGTTTTTTTCCAGTGAGAGAAGGATTTGGTTCATTAGTTGTTGGTATTTGGGCTGTGAATAGTTATTGGGATGCTTTGGACTAATTTTGAATGGCCATTGGGCTGGTTTTGTTATGCGGATCTGGCAACCCTGACAAGGAAAGGATGGAACCAAATGCGCAAGTGAAAGCTAACAAATGAAATGTTAATTCTCATCGAGGTCTAAAGTTGAAGATTAAAATTAGTAAATTAATATGTGGCCCCAGCACATCCCTGACGACTCTCTTTTTTATTTTTTGACATTTAAAAATGTTTTACTATTTAAAAGATGCACAAACTTGCTTAAAAAGTACACTTCTACATGTGAATACCATAATTTAGTTTCTTATTTAGCTATAATAAGTAAAAAATCTGAGTAACATTTAGGTTTTTATCCGATTAGTCGATTAATCGCGCAATTCGTTTTTCGATTAATCGACTAATCTGATAACAACCTAAATTTTTACTTATTATAGCTAAATAAGAAACTAAATTAGGATATTCACATGTAGAAGTGTACTTTTTAAGCAAGTTTGTGCATATTTTAAATAGTAGAACATTTTTAAATGTCAAAAAGTCGTGAAATTAATTATGAAATTTATCATTAGTTGCAGCCCTACTTTCAAAACATTCAAAGACATCCAGTAACATCCGACAAGGATCTTGATTAATAATACTATGAAGGAAATGGTTCTTCTAACTGAAAGGTTCGTTGGAGAACCGGAAATGGCATTGATGTGAAGAGCAAAGAATGAATGGATAAACAATAATGAAAATCAACAGACAGAACAGGACAGAATTGCCCAAAGGGTAAACGGATGACTAGACAGTTGATTTATTATGTTGGTGACAAGTACCTGCTGGTAAACTCATGATGTCTCCCCCTGATGGCACCTTCAACATGTCAAATGCCGCACTGTTTCAATTCCCACACAATGACCACTGTGTCACTCTTTAAAGACAGGCGTTACTGTCAGCATTGGCTAGGTTGAATTAATGACAGGCAGTAAATAAAAATATGCCACATCACCGTCGCAGAGCATCTCGGGGGATCGATACATCTGTCAATCACGGGCTGTTGTTTCGAATGAACAATGAAAACACATGCATGAAAAAGCATATAGGTGATTTTAATAAGCCGAAGACAAATATACGACGGACCGCTTGAAAGATCAGTGAAGCTGTCATCTTTACAGTGAAATATAAAGTGTAGATTATGTTCTTTCTGTATGTGCATGAGAGGTTAACAACGTATACACAATGGGCAACACCCTTGCTAGATTTACTCAGGTCATTAGGTTTGTTTGCTCCGAACACACAATTAACTTTTCATTATGCCCTTCTGCAAATATTTATTGTTCGCGCTATTAATTTAACTACCTTTTAAAACAATGCACAGTTCCTTGAAAACGCTCCGCAGTTATTGACACAATGAAGTTGAAGGGGTAATAACAATACAAAAGCGCTGTTATCTTTATGAAGGTAAATTTGAACAATCGTCTGCAATGCACCGTGGTTTAGATGATGCAGAATGGTACTGAAACGCCGCGAGGCCATCAAAAACGCATTTACCTGCATATAGTGCACTCTCTACCATGAACCAGGGTTTGTTTGTGTGAAAGATGATCTATGAAAGCACCATAGATGAGCTGCATTCACCGACTCTGAGGCCCTGAACCCAGAACAAGCTGAGATGGAAAAATACCTGCATGTTTACTACTTACCGTAGTAATCAAATCCTGCTTTCGAAGGCAAAAGCTAAGTGAAAGAGTAGTTCTCCAGA
This sequence comes from Paramisgurnus dabryanus, assembly GCF_030506205.2. NCBI lineage: Eukaryota > Metazoa > Chordata > Actinopteri > Cypriniformes > Cobitidae > Paramisgurnus > Paramisgurnus dabryanus. The sequence continues at coordinate 31,874,387 of NC_133352.1, forward strand.
GAGCAAAATAGGGTTAAATGATACATTTGTGCAAATGGACGTCCATTTCTGAATAAATGTGCTGGCCAGGAGAAGAACAAAAGGTTTACATGTACTGGGTAGCAAAATAGTAAACTCTCAAAAAGGTATTTGCCTTAATGTTTTTAAGAATAATAATAATACACCAACTTCTACATCAAAGGATTGAAATTTATCTTAAGAGGACATCACTTGACATTTATTTAGATATTTTTAATTTGTTTATGACTGATAACGTTAATATCACAAAATATAATAAAACATTAAAGGCAGTTTCCCAGACAGAGTTTATCCAGGACTAGGCCTTAGTTATATTAGGACATTTAAGTAGTTTTTACAAAACAAACCTAACAAAAAACAACATTGGTGTGCATCTTAAGACAAAATAATGGTACTCATATATGTTAAGATATGACAGGGCGAGATGTTTTTAAATTATGGCACCTTTAACATGGATTTTAGTCTGGGACACCACCCCGAAAACATATAGGGGCGGTTTCCGGGACAGGGATTAGACTAGTCCTAGACTAAAATAAATATAAGAGCTGTCCAAACTGAAAACAACTTGCAATGACATATCTTAAAATACATGAGTACCCTTTATTTTGCCTCAAAATGCACACAAGTAATGTTTTTACTAAGGCATGTTCGTTATATTTCTGAATTAAACTAAGGCCTAATCTTGTTTTAAGCTAATCTTTGTCCAGGAAACCACCCCATAGTAAAATATTTTTTATTTATTATTTTAAAAAAAATAAAACACAGTATACTTTATTATTTACTATAGTATGTTATAGTAATGTTGCATAATTACTATAGTATACTACATTATGTAGTATTAACTATAGTGATAACTCTCTACATTAGTGTGGATCTGCAACAAATATCTAGTAGCCTACTTTTACTACAGTTTATTGTGGTAAATAATATAGTAGCCTATAGGCTTACTTATACTTTATACTTACTGCAATACTTTAGTTGGCCTTCTGAAATGTTTTTAAATGCTCACATGATATTGTGTTTAAATAACTGATAGCCTACTGTGTTTTGGACGTCTTTTAAAAATGTGACTTTAATGTATTATCATTTTAATAAGTATATAACAGATAAAATTGAGAATTTCCCTTACGAAAATTAACCATGTTTTTACTACAATTAAGAACAAAAAACACAGTTGCTATAAAAGTAACCATGGATGTGCTACAAAAACCATCAAGGATACGTAGTAAAAAAAACTGGTTGATGTACATAAGGGATGTAAAATTGATGACCCGTTTAATCCATAAATTACAAAAATTCTCTCAATGTCTGCGCTAGATAGGCTTACTTTAGTCATTTTACATCAACACGTTTTTACATTTGCATAGACATTCAGTAGCTATATGAGCTGTTGTCTGTATGACTGCAGGACTCAGTGCAATTGAGCAAATGTAACTTATAAACGAGAACAAAAACACAGGAACCCCGTTAGTAATTCACCGCCATCTCCAATTAGCGTGACAACAATAACCTTTAATACTATCATTTATCAATTAGAGGAGAGAAGAGAGGAGGAGGAGGAGTAAAAATGGTCCAGCTGAGAGCAGTGCAATAATGTGCAGCTGTGCAGGAGAATTCAGCGTCTCTTTATTACTTTGCGACAGAGGGGAGACAGAGACATATTTCACTCATTGCGGGACTTAATGAATCCATAATCTAAATGCCACACAACAGCGGGAGCGACTTTTCGCGAGAGTTCCTGTGAGAAACCTTACAGTGGACGTGAGTTCTCGCGAGAGTTGAGGCATGAAGCGCGAGAGGTGCGAATGAGACAGCGGCACGCGCCACCTGATGGTGTTAACGAAACGTGAATGTTTTTTTTCTCGTTTGAACACTAAATACTCAGGTAAACTTTCGAGTTTATTATATTAAACTGACGAAACCTTTTGGAAAATTAGAGTTAAAGCAGTTATGTTTATTTTATTTGTATTAAAACAATGGTTATAATTTTCGTGTGAGAATAAGGGGTTTTCGGAATTTTTAATAAATAGCATCAACGTAAATAATATAAAACAGACAAGGAGCAAAATAAATTAGTTAAAATAAATATATAATTCATTGAAAATAATCAATTACATAGTTTGCATGTATTTACATATTAATATTAATTCTAACCTAAATGTGAGTTGTGATAAATCACCTTCTTAAAAAACGAATACTCTTAGCCCAATATCTGAATGAATTGGAGTTTTTCGTTGAACTGTGTATTAAATGTCAAAATCAGCAGAATAATTATTTGTCAACAAGCGACTCTTTACTTAAGTCTGTTTTCCTACAGAGATTTTTTCTAGACAAAGTCAATATATGATCTCTCTTCGTCTCTCCTGTGGATATTCACGCTCTTTTCATCGACCAGCGCAATATTAAAATGCTTCATTCACTGTCATGACTACTTCATTAAATCCAACATCTTTCCGGCATGTTCCCTTTTTTCCGAAACAATTCCACTTTCCTCTCAGGCGTTTTTTTTAGGCATGGCTGCATGCTTTGAATTCACATGTTGATGGCTTTAATATGAAATTGGTTGCGGCTGATTTTCTTCATTTTTCTTAGGTTTCAGAATGATCTTTACAGTGGCCTGGAAGATTCTGTTCATATCTTCTTCTTCTGTTCATCTGGGGTAAGTCCAGTGTTTACACTATTAATGAGAGATTGTGTGTATGTGTGTGTGTGTTAGGTCAGGCTGGGCAACTAGTAACCTGACCCTGCGTTTTATTGAGATGTCCATTAATCCTAGCTCTCTGCCCATGACCTCTGACCCTGGCTGACCCCTGCACATGGTGTTGCCGGCCGGAGGGACTCGGGAACTGCCGCATCCGGACCGCATCTTCCATCCCGACAGCAGCCGACCCTCTCCCATCGGAGAATCATTAAGCGTGCATCTAAAATGAGGGCCAGGGGAGAGCTTTATCCACACAAATACAGCCATGAGAAAGAGGCTTGGCTCTCATCTCATCGGATAGAGTTACACCGGAGTGAGAATGATTCAGCTTTTAATTGCATTCTTATAACTCTATATCACATCTTTATCCATCCATCCTTCTCTCTGTCTGTCTATCTCTCAGTTTCTCACTCTCCCAGTTGTGTTCGGCGCTCCCCAACAAATGCTTCATGGAGTACAAATCATTCCAAATTGGAATTCATTTTCAAAGACCTTTTAAGAAGACCAATACGAGAGCCGCTTACTTTAAACGATCCATATATTTTACAGCTTCAAGTCGTATCGTTTACCTGCCTTCTTGGCCTGATGGCTATAAAAAAAAATCTCTCATCACCTGCCACCAAGAGTCTAAAAATAAAAGCCATCCTGAAAGCCGGTATAAGCTTTCGCTACGTATCATTGCTTTCTCGCCGACGGTAGCGTCGCAGGAGCCCGGCGTGCTGAAAGCAAACACCTGATTGGCTTTAGCATCTCCTCACTAAGCTGTTGTCACCTATCCCGGCTCTGGTGAGCAATTACCTGGCCTGTCGGAATCCTAGCTGAACAGATTGAATTCTGATTGATTTCTGCCCAGGAAAGAGGAGAGAATTTAAAGGTCTTCTTTTTTAATTGGGTATTTGGTGTGTGCTGATGTGAGGAGCTTGTCCTTCCCCTGGGATCCTTTATGGGGCAATAATGGCGCTGAGAAACAGCCTGGTCTGCTCTCTCCCTGGAAGGCCATAACCCCACATTTGTCCTGAGTGCTTTTCTATTATGCATTGATAGCTAAGCATCAATCAATAGGGGAGGGAAGAGAAAACCCAGGGAAACCAACTTCTTAAGTGTAAAACGCCTCTTAATACCAGAGCTTTCAAACAACTTAACCTGGGTGCTGTTTCTTCTGCTGAGCGTCTTTGAGGCGCTGATGTTTTATTCAGCAGGAGGGAGTGGGTTCAGGGTTCAGTATGCACGCGTGTCGTGGTGATGACTGCGTCGATAGGATGATTTTGGATTTTAGAGAAACCCCCCACACAAGTACCTACACTAATGGGCAAAAGTTTAGGATCACTTACTCACATAAATCAAAACTCTGTTATATTTTATCATCTGAAGTGTAATCAACCATGCCCAGAATTTGCATTTCACAAGCGGCTTCTTGAGGTTTCACCCTGAGATTTATAATCACTGCAAAAAATGATACTTACATAAAAATACTTACTTAGTATTTTTGTCTTGTTTTCTAGTATAAATATCTTAAAAGTCTTAAATTGAGATACATTCACTTGGTAAGCAAGTGGCTTAAGATTTTAAATCTTGTTTATTGAAAAAAATGATGAAAATCAAGAGGGTTTTTACTAAAAACAAGTCAAAATATCTGCCAGTGCAGTAAGAAAAATAAACTTGGCATTAAGTTTCAATTTAAATCAGTAAACTTAATTTACATAGATTTTTCTTACTGCACTGGCAGATATTTTGACTTGTTTTAAGTAAAAATCCCTTGATTTTAATCCTTTATTTCAATAAAGAAGACTTAATATCTTAAACCACTTTCTTTTCAAGTAAATGTATCTCAATTTAAGAATTTTCAGACATTTATTATAAAAAAAACAAGACAAAAATACTAAGTAAGACAGTCATTTTTTTGCAGTGATGGGTTCTTGTTGAATGCTTTTATTTAATTTCTTTATTTAATAGTTTATTTTAAATATTTTTTGTTGTTGTTTTCCAATTGTCAGACATTTATTATAAAAAAAAAAACAAGACAAAAATACTAAGTAAGACAGTCATTTTTTGCAGTGATGGGTTGTTGTTGACTGCTTTTATTTAATTTCTTTATTTAATAGTTTATTTTAAATATTTTTTGTTGTTGTTGTTTTCCAATGGACAAATGAATATGTCCACAAAAGTAATTTCAAGCATTTAAATATACCTTTAGATAAAAAATGATATTTAAGATCACGGTAAGCATTTCAGTCAAGTGATCCCAAATTTTTGACCAGTGTAGTGTATAAACGCATTTACGTAATGGCCATCAATAAATAAAGATAACACTTTACTATAAGGATGTATTAGTAAACATTAGCAAATACATTAACTAACATGAACAAACAATTGATTTTCAGCATGTATGAATTCATTTTAGTTCATGGTCCATTAATTAATTCATTTAAAAAATTAACATGAACAAAGATTTATAAATGCTTTAAAAGTATTGTTTACTGTTAGTTCATGTTAGCTAATGCATTAATTAATTGTTAACAAATACAACCTTATTGTAAAGTGTTACGGAAATAAACTAAGTAATAACTCAATAAACCAACCATCCAACAAATGAGTAAATCAACTATTTAATTAAGTTCTGTTTAAGTACAATTCTCATGAATGAATAGAAAATATTTGGATATATATACAACACTCACACGTAATCGCCCTTAAAGACGGCGAGAAATATTTTAAGAGTACACACTTTATGGTGAGTTTAGTTTTCAAAATAATAGAAAAAAATCTGTTTAAATGCTATATTTTTATAACCTCTGTCTCTCACAAATACATATATCCGCTAGGCCGGCCCTCGTAATCTTCGTCGTCTACGTTCGCCTCTTCTTCCTCTGTTATTCTATATTCTCCGTTTTCAATTGGTCGCAGATCTTTGCTCAGATGAGACCCTAAAAAACATGACAAGAAAGGTGACATCAGTTTTAATATATATATGCTTTTAAAGGTAAGGGATCAGGGATATCCAATGTACACTGTCAGAAATAAAACTGTAACTTTTCTGTCACTGGGGCTGTACCCTTTCAAAAAGTACAGCCTTGCACCTAGAGATTTCATTTTAGTACCTCAGAGGTCCATACTGGGACCAAAGAGAGCTTATTAGTACCTCAAAAATACATATTAGTATCTCAAAGGTACATATTGGTACTAAATGTTTACATATCTGTACCTAATGGTCCATACAATTACCTTTTTAAAGGGTGCTGCCCCACTGACAGCTAGGGTACATATTTTGACTTTTTTCTAACAATGTAGGTTCTTAAGGTACGGTAATCTACTCAAAATTGTATTCTGTTTTGTATTCCTGTAAAGGAACCAAACGTAAACTTAGGGTACAGCCCCAGTGACAGAAAAGGTACAGTTTTGTACCTTTATTTCTGACAGTGTAAATGTTTAAACATGTTTAAAAGAGGTTTTTTTTACACTTTTTAAAACCTACTTTGATAAAAATGTTGTATATGTTTGCATTGCTCATGAAGTTTTCCTTTTTCCTGTTGGTAAAGCAATGCATTAACCGCGCAAAGGTCGCAGGTTCGATTCCCAGAGAACAAAATGTACAGCTTTACTCGCTGCAAAAAAATGACTTTCTTACTTAGTATTTTTGTCTTGTTTTCAATAGAAATATCTAAAAATTCTTAAATTAAGATTTATTTTCTTGATGAGCAAAGCGACCTAAGAAATAAGTCTGGTTTATAGACAAAAAATATACAATTTAAGTGAATTTGTGCTTAAAACAAGCAAAAAATAATTTTTTCTTAATTCAAGAAAATCTTTCTCACCCCATTGGCAGATGTTTTTGCTTGTTTTAAGCACAAATTTACTTCAATTGTATATTTTTGTCTAAAAACTAGACTTATTTTCTTAGGTCATTTTGCTCATCTAGAAAAAACATCTTGGTTTAAGAATTTTAGATATTTCTACTGAAAACAAGACAAAAATATTAAGTAAGAATGTCATTTTTGCAGTGCTGTAAATCACTTTGAATAAAAGTATTTGCCAAATGCACAAATACAGCATTTATTCAAGTTTCAACAGATCCTAATAATTTTTTATAATCATATTAATTCATTGCAACTTATATGTTAACGTTGACTTATAACCTTATTTATTTTAGCCTACAGTAAGCCACAATATACAGTATTTAAATATCAATTTCTTTCTGTTTCTCTCCATGCCCTTCGGATTTCTAATGCTTTTAAGCCTATCCCAGAGATCATAGCAGCGTGGACGTTCCGGGAAACACTGGGTGGGGGGGCAGCCACTGGCGAAGCAGATAAGGGACCGTCTAAAGACGCAGACCCTCCAGAGTAAGAGATAACATCCAGACAGTCACAGCAAAGACCTGCCACATAATACACAACCCCTTTCAATCTCCCCCCATCTCGGGCCCTCTCGACCTCCTGTCATCACCAGCTTTCACGCTCCTGCCGGAGAAAGCCACCGACTGGTGTACGGTTATCCTCGGCTCTGTCCGATTCTCGGAAGGCCAAGTTCACCTTTAGCGATGAGGAGATGATAAGCATTGATAGTCGGGGATGGGAATCGATCAGCTTCCACTGTTGGTACGTTTGCATGTCTTTTTTGACCACTCCACAGACCGCAGAGAGAATATGAATAACCTAACCCACTTTTCACTGCAACTTGGGTGGAAGATTTTCAATGTCAATATAAAAGTTCAGGTGAAATTTATATTTGTTGTTTGTAATGAATTTAATAGCATGCTGTAAGTACTGCATGAAGATGTGAAGAAAATGGCCATCTTACACGAAACTTGAGAGCTAAAGGACTGAAAATCATGTGTGATAATCAATAGTCCCCAATAAGCGCACATAACTTGTGTTTGAGAACAAAATAGTCAAAAAACAGGCCATTATGTCTATGGAAAGCCTCCAAGATGGGAGGATAAGACTGAACAATTGTGTTTTTTCAGCTTGTTGACCTCTGACTTTGCGTTTTAACTTTGTGTCTGCGTATGTAAATGTGTGCGTTCTCAGACATACCTCCGTGTGTAACCTGTAATCTCGCGGAGGCAGAAACCTCTCCGAAGGCGTTCCTGGCGGTGCACGTGTAAACACCTGCATCACTCGGACCGACTGCTTGGATCTGGAGCCAGCCGGTCAGTTCAAACCGCCGCGAGCCTCCACGAGCCTGTAATTACAGACAAACACAGTCGCACATGTCACACGAGCAGTCTATAATGGTGAGAGAGGTGATTTGTCTGTGTCTAACTATGTGTTTTAAACTTCAGTTAGATGAACAGTATGAATGCATTAGGAAATAAATCTTGAACTTGATTTGTCAAGACCATGGTATGTGCAGGCCTCAATCATAAATGACTTTTTTTTTATAAAATGCCTTTTGCAATGGTATATTTACATTTTACACATCAAAGTGACTTACGGTTCATTCAATCTATATTTTTTTATCCGTATGTTTGGATCAAACCCATGAGCTCTGCCTTTTTAATGTAATGATTTATCATTTATGCTACTGGAAAGTGTTACTTTTCTTTCCATCATCAATGTAACCCTACAAATTGTTTTGTTGCCCGCTAATTGAAAATGGGATTTTAGTTTGTTTCCTTCCTGTATGTGCACATACCTGAACAGCCATGCTTGAATCATCCGCAGGAAAAGAAACAATATCTCCCTCTTTCCTCCATTGAATGGAGGCCAGTGGATACGACGAAACCTCACAGGAAAAGATGACATCACTTCCTTTGGGTGTTATGATGTCACGAGGAGCGTGAGTGATAACAGGCTCTGGAGACGAGAAATTTGAAGGTTGAACATTTAAATCTAATTTAATTTATTATAAGAAGTCAAATACAGAGCCGCCCGGTGCCAGACCATAACTAACAGGGGGGCACTTGGCTTCCAACGGGGGGGCACACAATAGCAACAATAACTTGCAAAAACAAGACATTAAACAACAAATACAGTGCAAGCACACACACACTCATACAACTGGTACAGACTGTCAGCTCATTTCCCGTATAAAGTGCAAAAGACCACAAACTATTGAACTTCGACCGCTGCGCTCGCGCTTTGCTCGACGCAACAACAAACTGCCCTCACGCGGCGCAAGCCATTGAAATGAATGGTTTCATAGCGCAGAGCACATAGCGTCCTAGCTTTAAAAAAGCCGCTTTACCATAATCACGTCGTAATGCTGTTAACGGTCTATAGCCACACTTCACATTTAAGCTTACGTAAAACAACGCTAACTTACCTTTAAACTAGCTGAAGACAGCGTGTACAAACATTAAACTTCCTTAAAACAGTGTCCTGTAGATTTGTAAGTTCCACCTCGACCTCTAATCTCTGAGTTTGAGCCAGTCTGTGTTTGCATGAAGTCAGATGAAGCAGGCGGTGCTGGTTCGTTCTAAATGTTCTAATATCCATATTTTACACGATCCATAAAATGCCGCGAAAAAACACGTTGCTAGTATCAAGTCACAAATATGCTAAAGACGTAAGACGGGTGAGACGCGGCAATACATCCAATCAGAGAAACTGGTCTATTTTAATTAAAGAAAACATATATCAACTATATTTACCTCATTTGATTACATTACAAGTCATGAAACATTCAATGTTTAATTGTTTAATTTATTTTAATTATTCTTGATATATATTAAATTAAAAATAAACCCTTGTAGGGGGGCACAACAACCTGTTTGGTGGGGCACTGCCCGCGAATGCCACCCCTTGACGCCGGCCCTGGTCAAATAGACGCTGATTAAATACAATTCTGGTAAACAAATTGATTTAAAGAGTTAAATTGTATACATTGTAAAAAATATGCAGCATTTTTGTCAAATCAACACATATTTTTATGTGTTTTTTAACTTATAAATTCAAATTCAAATTGTTTAACTTTATTTTTTAAGTTATGTCAACTTTAAGCCAAAATTTTATATAGTAGGTTGAAGTGACTTCAAAAACCAAGTTGTTTAACTTTGTGCTGCATTTTTTACAGTGTAAGTACACTGTACTAACAACTTATAAAACAACTTGGTTTTGCACGTTTTTACCTGCAATAAATTAACATAACTTATAAAAACAAGTTAAAATTGTTTAACTTTACTTAAAAGTAAAAAAAAGTTGATTTGGCAAAACAAGGCAACCCATATTTGACAAAAAACACTTTAAAAAAGTAACAAACTTAAAAAGTAAATCACCTGGTTGCCTTAAAATTTTGATTTCATTCAATTTCAATATTAGTTGAGCCATAAAAAGTTTTTTTGCCAAAAATTGTTGTGTCAACTAATATTAGCAACCACACTGTAAAAAATACTTTGCTGCCTTAAATTTGAGTTGTAACAACTTATAAAATGAAGTTGACTTTTATTTTATAAGTTATAACAACTCATCTGTAGTTATAACAACTCATCTCTCGTCAAAATACATAATAATAGAAATTACTTGTAAATCTAAGTTGATTCAACAAAACAAAAAAATTAGGCAGCAAAGTTTTTTTTCAGTGCAGTAACTTACTTTTTTTAAGTTGAACTAACAAATCTCTGTTATTGTAAGGATCTTTCACACAAACTCCTGTAAGCTTCTGTATTTGACATGTTACCATTTGTGCAAGCTGTTTGGTTTACTCTGTGAATTGTCTCAAGGTGTGAGATTGAACGCTTACAAGCTGCTAATCTTAAACATGGCTGTGAGATAAATACACATTTAACGGCTCACTTTTCATCCTAACAGCTGAACAAATATATTCATTTGTCCTTTAACATGACAAACACTTTTAAATGAGGTGATTATGTTAGCACTCGGGCTCTATCCATAACAATGCTTTCTCCTGAGAGGAAATTTACATTCATATATATATACATTTACATTTACATCAGCAGACGCATTCTTACCGGAGTGATGTGAATGGCAATTACTTTACCTGAAGTGTCTGAGCAAACAAATCAAATTTTATGACTGCATCTTATATGACAGACGTAATGCAACACCAAACATGTTTAATATAGATTTTTGTCTCTAATGCTTTTGCTAAACAATGCATATTCATTGAGTTGAATTAAGGTCACGTTTAATCCTAAAGTCAAAGAATAAGAAACAAAAAATAAATAAAAATAAGAAAATATGTTTTGTCTGAAGAAAACATTTAAAGACCAATAAGTATTATCCACCTCTTCAAAGAAAATAATGTAAAAATTAAATTCAATGTTTGAAAAAAATAATAAACACTATGATACATTAAAAGATGCTACAAACACCCGAGTCTAAAATTTCAGGTATGACAATGAATGAGGTTGCTTTATAGTATTAAATCCGATGTGAAATGTGACCTGGATACACTCACACAAAATGTTGGGTTATTTTGGGATAATTAAGTGATGATTTTTTTTACTTGATATGTTTTATCATTGTTAAAATGTAAACATACATAAAAGAAGCCTGCTAATATAAAAAATATCTAAAAAATAAATATTACAATTGAGGCTTTCAGACACCCAACCTGCGGGCACCATGTTGGAGACCACTGTTTAACTCATTGTCGCGTCAAATATAAACATTTTCTGGGTTAATTTAGCACAACAACTCATTCATTCACTTTAAAAATGCTCGGTTATTTTCAACCCACCCTTGGGTCACAAAGGGACAAACCCAACCCGTTGGGTTGTCATTTAAGCTATGCTGGGTTGTTTCAACACAAAATGCTGGGTTGTTTTAACATTAATGAGTTAATTTGACCCAACGGTGGGTTGAAAATAACACAACGTTTTTAAAGCATATGTTTTAATAAACTCATATTTTCATTTAAAGTTCATGCGATCTGTAATAATTAGAAGTTTACGGATACTCACTTGCCTTGCAGGGTCCGTGGTGTACCATCGTCAACATCTGACCCTTGCCCTGCTTGCGTTGGGCCGCCCGAAATTGACAGATATTTTTGTACGTCTTCCCGTCTGATCCGCAAAGCGCTTCCTGTTTGCTGCAAACGCAGACGGCCCTCGGTTCGCCTTCAGGGTTTTTGCGTGGACCCCTGCACCGTAGACCTTCAGCGCAGCGGCCGTAGAAAGTAGACCCGGACTTGGGCTGTGGGTCACACAGTTGTCCTTCATCATTTCCACATTCCCAGCAGCAACCACACTGGTCTCGAACCAGCCCGCCTGGACAGCCCTGCATATGCCTAAGATCCGGGCACCTCTCAGGGTGACACTTTTTGGGGCATCCCTCTCCTGGTCGAACGCTCCTCTGCCAGTCCACACGGCCCGTGTGCTCCAGACGGAAAGACTGTGATACTGAAGCTAGCATCAATACTAGTGTAGCTGCTAGTAAATGTACCATTTTGAGAAAAAGAACAAATAAAAAAAAAAATCCCTGTCTCAAAAAGCAGAAGGCGTTTTATCTTCGATCAAGATGAGATGCACAAAGAGTTTAGACCAGTCATAAGGCCTGTCAAAGGCCGAATATAAACTCCCAGTGTCTTTAAAATGTCCAGAACTGCCCTGTGCAGCTGTTCCACAGACTTACTTTACAAAAAGAGCAACAAGCTGAAAGAACGACTGAGAAAGAAAACACAAAGCCCGGTCTGAATTCGGTGACCCCCTCTTAAACTGCAGGGTGCCTCCCCCCATTTGCCCAACAAAAGTGTTAAAAGGTGTGAGCTTAGAGATGAGCAACAGCCAATCAAAATGCACAAAGCTCAATTTGTTGTGTGTCTGCATGGGAGGGGGTGTCAGGTACTACATGATTATCTGCAGACCTCAATCTCTCCAAGGCGGTTGTTTCTCACATACAAAGAAAGTGTGTCTTTCATCAGGCATGCAGTATTTACAGCAAGCAAGCACATCGATTAACATTTTTGGAAAATTGGAACATAGTTATTCCCAAAAAAAGATTACGGATCTGTACTGTAGGGTCATGGACAGAAGAAATGAAAATAATAAAGCAGCAACATTTAAAAAGCTGTTCAAATGTAGGAACACAGTTCCCATGTCTTTTTTTCTGTATATCAAATGCTCTGCATTCAATCTATTCAAGATTTTTTGGTGCAAATCTATCAATCATTTAGTAAAAACTAGATTAAATTACATTTATGCATTTGGCAGACACTTTTATCCAAACATTTGTATCAGTAAGTGTGTTACCTTGGTTCAATCCCATGACCTTTCATGCTGCTAACGCAGTGCTTTATCACTGAGCTATACAGGAGCACTAGGCAAATTAGGCAGATGACTGCAAAAAGCTTTAAACAATTTTTATAGAGACTTTAGCAACAAAAAATCCTGTTCGGTATGTAAATAATTTTGCAAATGAGCACTTTTTGTGCCTTTGAGTTGTAAAATCTGGGTCCTGAAGAAAAAGCTACTGAGAACCACATTTCATTGTGGTTTTATCCAAAACTTCATAAAGGACACATAACTGGGACAGTGCACCTGGGGAAATTTTGGCTTATTTACATTCATACATTTAAGAGACAGTTTTAATTTACACATTTTTTTAAAGGTTTTTTAAAGTTTTTTTTCTTTTTTATGTAGCTTAAATAAATTGATTGCACCACTTACCTTAAAAAGTTAATATTTTTTTTCATTGAATGCGACTTACTGTGCATCAATTTTTTATCAGTATCTGTGATCCCTGTATTTCAACACATGACCTTGCTGGTAATGCAATGAATGGTCTACCACTGAGCTATACAAGAGCACATTTCATTAATGCATTTGGCCGGTGTTTTTATCAAAAGCAACTAAAGCCCGGTACACACCAAGCCAATGGTCAGCATTTTGGCAGGAGCGTCATCTGACTTAATTTCTTTGTGCTTTCAGCGCCATCTGCCAAAATAAGTCACTGTCGCCTTTTTTTTTTTTGGCCCATTCACCAAGTTGAATTGGCTGTTCAGCATAGCCAACCTGTGTACATTAAAGGTAAAGTACATTCACAATATAATATAAGCGAGAATGTCGCTCGTCCCTTTCAAAAAAGGCGTTTCTAAATCTGTTTGTCATAAACAAATAAGTTCCGTCCACTCCAGTAACTAACGAGAGACGGGTGACGTAAACTCCACTGCTTCGTTCTCATTGATAGTCGCTCCTGAAAGTCGCTCACAATTTGCATTAAGTTAAACATTTCTCAACTTTGTCGCACGATTGGACACGCCCATCCAGTCGCCAACGGTCACTGTCGCTTGTGTCGCCGGAACTCGCCAAGCTTCCATTGAAATCAATGAGATCGTGTCGCTCTGCTACTGCTAGGCGCTGCTAATGTGAATGTGGCTTAAAGGTATAGCGGAAGATTTTCTTTTTCTGGGTGGATCATCAAGATTATTGGTCATCCCAGTTGTCAATCATTCTGGTAATATGTTGACAGAAGGCCGTCGTACGTGCTCGTTCCTACGTTCGCTTTCTGCACATGCACACTTTCATGGTTATATGTGTGGTGGTCTACGGTTTCAGCCATTCATCGTGTTTTTTCAAAATGTCTAAGGGTCGCAAGAGAAAAAGTGTCTACGAATTGTATGAGAAGAAGAGAAAGGCCTATGAAGAAAGAAACAAGAGCAGAGTGTTTTTGGGAGAATATTTCACACGCTGGCGTGCACTGAAAGCACAGGTTGGGCTTCACACGCAAAGTTTCTACTTGACAGGTAAAGTTTGTCATGCTATTTGGAGAAATGCATTTAAAATCACTACTAATAAAAGTTGACGTAAGCTATGATTAGCAATGCACAAGTCATGAACCGCGCAGACACGGTAAACATCTCAATGTATAAGCCATGCCGACAGCAACAACGCAAAGAGAAGAACATGTGCATTTTTTGAAAAAAGTGGAGGGGCGGTTCTTTTCAAAAATTCGGGAAAATCTTCTGCTATACATTTAAGATGAATAAAAGTGGCAACGCAAGCAAACGATGAAGTCAAGAGGTATGCACAGAACGCTCATCTAATTTTTGGCATCTCTCATTCAAAAATGCAAATACTTTTAGAAGATATATATCACAAATTCATCTGTGGTGAGTGATATTTGGTAAATGAGCATTGCTTTGTTTTGTATCATTGCAAAAAAATTTACCTAACCCAAATGACCCAAATCAATTTTTACCAGAACCCGACATGCATAAATCATTTTTTTTTAAAAGAAAGACCTGAGACAAATACAAAAAAATTAGACCCGAGTTTGACACGACCCATTGCCATTTTTTTTTCGACAGTAACGAATGTACACGCACGCACCAGTCAGAAAAAAACCCAGTGGGCTTGCAACTAACATGGCCCACTGCTCCATTTATTTTCATTTCTTATCTGACGACGACCCCACTTACTGCTAATTTGTGCATTCAAAATTGATTGACAGGCTCAACGAAAATTAACTTACTGCCAGCCACGTTTTGTCGCAAGCGCTCTTGGCAAACAGAAGAGGGGTTGGAAAAGGACTTGATGAACACAAGCATTACAGACGTGCTCCTTGGCCACCATCTATTTGGTGTACCAAGGCAACTTTGAACGCAAATGCAGCCAGCACGTGGGCAATGTGAGTTGACCTCACAGTCCGTGCTACTTTCGGTTTGGTGCGTCCTTACCTTTTCAGTGCATTCAATCTATATACTGCATGCGTGTGTGTCAGAGCCGGCGCCAGGCCATAACTAACAGGGGGGCACTCGGCTTCCAACGGGGGGCACGCAATAGCAACAATAACTTGCAAAAACAAGACATTAAAACAACAAATACAGCAAGCACACACTCATACAACTGGTACAGACTGCCAGCTCATTTCCCGTATAAAGTGCAAAAGACCACAAACTATGCGCAAAACTATTGAACTTCGACCGCGGCGTGAGCGCAAGCTGAGCTCCGCTGCGCGCGCGCTCGACGCAACAACAAACCGCCCTCGCGCGGCGCAAGCCATTGAAATGAATGGGTTTCATAGCGCGGCGCACACCGCGTCCTAGCTTTAAAAAAGCCGCTTTACCATAATCACGTCGTAATGCTGTTAACGGTCTATAGCCACACTTCACATTTAAGCTTACGTAATTTAAAACAACGCTAACTTACCTTTGAAATAGCTGAAGACGGCGTGTGAGAACATTAAACTTCCTTAAAACAGTGTCCTGTAGATTTGTAAATTCCACCTCGACCTCTAATCTGAGTTTGAGCCAGTCTGTGTTTGAAGCAGGCGGTGCTGGTTCGTTCTAAATGTTCTAATATCCATATTTTACACGATCCATAAAATGCCGCGAAAAAACACGTTGCTAGTATCAAGTCACAAATATGATAAAGACGTTAGACGGGTGAGACGCGGCAATACATCCAATCAGAGAAACTGGTCTATTTTAATTAAAGAAAACATATATCAACTACATTTTCCTCATTTAATTACATTACAAGTCATGAAACATTCAATGTTTAATTTATTTTAATTTTTCTTAATGTATATTAAAGTAATAAAAAACTTTGTAGGGGGGCACAACAACCTGTTCGGGGGGGCACTGCCCGCGAACGCCCCCCCTTGACGCCGGCCCTGGTGTGTGTTCCCTGGAATCAAACCAACAACCTTTGCGCTACTAACACAAGGCTCTACCACGTGAGATACAGGAACTACGAGCCACACCCATCCTACAGTATACTAACAGTTGTCCGGCTAAGTTCATTTTCCTTATGAAAAGATTGTTGTAGTAGCTCAGCATGAAAACCACAACGGTCTTCGGTTGCTAATGAGTTGATCTGAGCTGTGAAAGAAAGTGAGAAGACATTTAGCTCCTCTATCTTACTAATGTCCTTAGTTTATCCGCTGCTCTCACCTCTCCGCGTAACACCAAAACAAACAATTAGGCGGCCATTAAGGGGCCATTGTTAATTGTAAATAATCCATCATTAATATTGATTAGCTGCGGTGAGCAGATCTCATTCACTGCTTACCTCCTAATGAGTGGCTCTTTTAGTGGGCTAATCGCTTCAGGCTATTTCTATTCAACACCAGGGAGGCAGCAGTGTGCCTTCAGTTTGTACTATTAACTAACACAGATTGAGCGTCTATGATAATATCAGCCCCGCTCCAATTAATAGAGAAACTCCCGTGTCCAAAAGCGCCTACGTCCATACTATATATTACACAAAAATCAGTGTGCAAAGTCAGGAGGATGTCTTTTATGCCAAAAATTTATCCGATGGACTACTGGCTCTGTATGTGTCAGATGGACACTTTTCTATCCCATGAGGCTACAGGGAGCCACCAGATTAAAAATTTGAATAATACTTGAAAATTGTGACCCTGTCTGTAAAATCCAGGTTAAAGTCTTAATCTAATGATTGGATTAAGAGCATTAAAGATTGAATTACTGATTTTACATAGATTTTAAACTATGGCGTGATCTTACTGAGTGATATCAAGGTTATATTTTACAGAATGTTCTTCACATTACATAGTCTGGATGTTTAGTTTATTATGTTGTCTACTAAGAAATGTATTCCTTAAAGGTGACATAAAATGATTGAACAGGGTATTTATCCTTGTTCTGTGATGTGACATGTAGACAAAAAATTTTTTGTTTGGGTCTGTAATGCCTTAGAAGCTTCCTAAAAACCTCTCTCAGATAGCTCTATTAGGGTGGGGGATTTTAAACAAGTGGTTTTGCACCTATTTGGCTCCCCCTACTGGCTTATCTTGCAATCTAATTACTGATTGGCTGACTTTGCTGCCACTCAAAAAATGTAGCCAATTATTTTAAAGTGGAGGGGCACTTAGATGCCTGTGATGTCATAAGCATCAGTTTTTCAGATTGGGCCGTTTTCTGGCTGACATTTCTAAAAGAGAAATTTCTATGAGACTGAGATGTTAAGCATGTCTAGCACTTTTTGTATGTTTGTGAATGTGGGTAGACTACCATTATTCAACAAAGACAAGGTAAAAATGGTTTTTCACTATCTGTCCCCTTTAAGGTTAAACTGTACACATGTTTAAGTCAATTATTTTCACAGTTGTTAGTACATCTCAGAGAAACCTCTGTGAGCTGCGTAAGCTCTCATCTTGAATGTGGACGTGACCAAGATGGCGGTATTACCGGAAGTGAGTTATTTTCATTTATAAAGTTTTAAATGTGGATATTTCTACAACAAAACAGGACTGATTACCCTCAGAAGGCCTTTGTTTATCATGGTGGAGCCGTTTGGATTTGTTTTGGGAAGGATGGATGCACATTTTTTGGATTTGAAGGTCGTGGACCCCATAACTTCACATTTGATTAACTGAAAGATCTAAAACATTTTCTAAAATATCTGAAAATGTGTTTGTCTGAAAAATAATGGACATATGCATCTCGAACAGCTTCGTGGTGAGTAAATCATGGGTTAAATATAATTTTTTGGCCGAACTATCCCTTTAATTGGATCTCCAGTGGTTCTATCAACCTAGAAAATGTGAAAATGAACAACCAAGTAACTTAGTTTTGGTAAACAATTCTCTGCAAGCATGTTAAAAAATAGGTCATTGAAATTTGGCTCCCCTTGTGATGTCAGAAGGGGATAATACCGCCCCTTAATGGCACTGCCATGTAGTGCAGAGATCAGCTCATTTGCATTTTAAAGGACACACCAAAAAACGACACATTTTTGCTCACACCTACAAAGTGGCAATTTTAACATGCTATAATAAATTATCTATATGATATTTTGAGCTAAAACTTCACATAGGTACTCTGAGGACACCAAAGATTTATTTTACATCTTTAAAAAAGTCTTATGAAATGTCCCCTTTAAAACATATATGGGTAAAATTATTAAATGAATCTACAAGTATTAACAAATAAAAATAAATATTTCAGCCTGTCATTTTAGCTGTCGTCCCACAATCCACCTCGATGGGTTTAAATAAGTGAAATGAAAATGCTTGCTTGCAGATCAAATGCAGATCACTTATTAAACCTTTGACTATAAACAAGACAAGAAAGCAGCAGCAGTAATAGTTTGTCAGAGAAAAACATAAGACTCAACAATAACTGCCTTATATCGACCTGTATTTAATATGCATCTCTAGAGATATGTCTGTATGCATGTGTCTTTATACTTTTTGTCTAGTATGTTTTATACATATAATAACAGTTTTTAAAAACATATTTCTTCCATCTGGATTTAATATGTTGACATCTTTAATACATTTTACAATTATAAAGAAAACTTGTACAAAAGCAGTCACTGGGACAGTAACCTCCTAATATGTACAGATACGTCTACATTTGGTACCATTACGTGTCCTTGGGGTACTAATATGCTCTCTTTAAGTGCAAATGTGTACATTTTTGAAAGGGTACCACCCCAGTGAGTGCTTTTTACACCTTTTCCCGAGAGTATTTAATACAACAACAAGTAAACATTCATATAAATTAGAATATGATTGCATCACATTGTGCTGAAGAATAAAAATACACAGGATGAAAACCATTAGGTTTAGAAACAAGCTTTGTCAACATTCCAGATCCAAACAGATTGGATAGCTATTTGAAAGAAATGCAAATCGTATGAAATATTCTTTGAAAAACCTTTCATCATCATTAAAGACCCATGAAAAGGAAACGAAATTTGATATGTGCATCATTCTTATTCATGTCAGTTTTTGTTGTCTGTTTTGTACTGTAATGGGCGTTGTGTTCTTGTGATTTATTTCCAAATGGACACGCGTGTCAGATTCATGAAGATTCATTGTCATCTCTCTCTCTCTCTCTCTCTCTCTCTCTCTCTCTCTCTCTCTCTCTCTCTCTCTCTCTCTCTCTCTCTCTCTCTCTCTCTCTCTCTCTCTCTCTCTCTCTCTCTCTCTCTCTCTCTCTCTCTCTCTCTCTCTCTCTCTCTCTCTCTCTCATTCACTCGAGCATGCACACACACACACACACACACACACACACACACACACACAGTCTCACAGTCTTCATGGAGCCTCAACAAATTAAATTCCTTGATAACAATGATGTCAGTAAGCGGAGGTCACATATGAAACAAATGCTTGTAAATCCAAATGGTTGTAATATACAGCGATGTCAGTTTGGTTGCTATATGTACAAGCACTTGAGTGATTGACATGTTGGTTTGTGATAATAAATGTTGTGTGTATCTTTGCACAATTGTGGTACTGTAAATTTTTTTTAAATGTCGATAAGTATCATCTTTCTACATGCTTATATTTGTAAAACTATTAAAGATGACCTCAGTTGTGCACTCAAATGTCACTTACATTTAACATTAATGCATTTTGCATGATCTAATGCAACATAAAATGCATTAAGCTATACATTGTATGAGTATGTGTGTGAACATATGACTTGCTTTGCCACATTTTATGTTTGAATTCTTCTCATAAGAGTTGAAGATGTTTAGTCCCGTGAGCAGTGTTGGGAAAATTTACTTTTAAAAGTAACAATATTAAGTTACTCCAAAAAAAAGTAACTAATTGCGTTACTTTGTTACTTTTTATGGAAAGTAATGCTTGCATTACTTTTTAGTTACTTTTGTGTAACTTTTTCTTGGCTGAGGCTTGATCTCAGGCCCTGCAAGTGTTTTTTATGACTGAAAAGTTCTGCATTCAGAAATTACATATTTCATCGCAAAAATGTTGAGATCTGGCCTGCATAATGTGACTACATTTACATACTAAATATTGACTTTTACCAAAAGAAGCCATTTTGTTCTGAGCATTTTGTGTATTTTTTACATTTTGTGTACATTTTCCAGTGTTTCCCGTTTTTATCTTAATAATAAAATTGAAAATATATATTCATTAAAACAAAAACAAAGCTTGGGGTGGCCTATACTATAGCAGTACCTTGTTTAATTAAAGTTTTTTTTTTATTCATTTAATGTATTGTGGTACTTCTTATATGTAAGTATAAGATACTTAAAAATATAATTTAGGAGTGATTTAAGTAATCTGAAGGAACAAACTAATTTGCAAACAAACCACAGTAGTTTTGTCCTCCGGTGAGTTTCTTGCATTATAAACTCCTTCAGGGCCTGACATGCTGTGAAATCGCATTATGATGTTTTGTCGAGCTGTGTACACACGCTGTGTTGTAGGTATTAAGTTTATCTTAATGGATTTCATAAAAATGTCTTGACATATTGTAATTTACACCAGCAATCAGTAATCAGTTAGCAGAATCAAAAAGCAGATTAAACAAATCATGTCAGGTAAGTCTGTGTGTCCGTTAGTTTATAGTCCACATTTATGCCATTATCCATTATTTCTTATACATTATGAAATACTTTATAACATGTTAAGTCTTTAACCTCACCAGAAACCCGTGTTATTAACACGAACCGTCACAGATTCACCACAGGAAGGGTTTTCCTGCAAAGCACACCCTTGGTTTCCTTTTAAATTGTTTTAAAGTGTCTTTATTTTCCTTAGCATCACAGCATTAGCCACGATTTAAAGACTCGGCACTTTAAGACGTTAAAATGGCCAATCTGAGCTGGTAATATTGGTCAGGGTGATTGATTTGGTCTCCGAACCTTTCCGCAAACCTGTCGATAATTGCTGAGACTGACCATTCAGAGAGCATAATTCTGTCATTTTAATAGACTCGATGCTCAACAGGTATACAAAACTGGGCACCGTGGGCTGTGTTTCCCAAAAGTCACACCCTGTGCCAAGCTGTATGTGAATAATTAAAGCGGTTTCGTGTACATTCATTCATCTGAAGTGCTCTCTCATAAGTCTCTCTCTCCAGAGACGGCACTGAGCGGGAAATGGCGGCGTTGTTCTTACATTAATGAGAAGCTTTTTCCTGCTTTCTAAATAGGCCCTGTAAAGATATACAACCTTATGTTGTTTGTACAGTCATTACTCAAATCAACCTCAGTATCGAGTTCAATTGATTGACATGTGTGCGTTTATAAATGTTAAAATTTGACCAATTCCAACGTTACATTGTAAAAAAAAGTCTGTAGGAATTAGTATTACTAGCAGTTGTTTCCTGTAACTTACTGTAGATTTTAATTTGTGTTATTTACTGGCAACATTTTGTTTAAATTAAATGAACATTAAAAAGTTTTTATCTTTACAGTATAAACCTAAAATAACAGCCTCATGCAATGCATTCTGGGAATCAAAATTTGAAGGAAAAAAATGAAAAAGATTGATTTCTGGTTCCCAGAATGCTTTGCGTGAAGCTGTTATTTTATAGTTTTAGTAAAGACTAAGGCAAAGTAATTGATTCATTTATGAAAAGAGTGTGCTTCAAAACATTTATATTCTGCTAAATGTCACTGTCCCACCAGTGGGAAGCCTACTTCAGTGTTTTGCATATGAATTCTTATCCAATCATGAGCAGTGTTGGGGAAAGTTACTTTTAAAAGTAATGCATTACAATATCAAGTTACACCCCCAAAAAAGTAACTAATTGCGTTACTTAGTTACTTTTCATGGAAAGTAATGCTTACGTTACTTTTAAGTTACTTTTGCGTTACTTTTTCTTACTTGGCTGAGGCTTGATCTCTTTCAGACCTTGCAGGTGTTTTTATGATCGCAAAAATGTCAAGCTCTGGCCTGCCATCTCCGTTTCTGACTCAAACTGTTCCCGTTCAGGCACACAGAGTGTGTAAACCTACGTTTATATGTTCAGTTTAATTCAGTACATTATTTTATTTTTAAATTGAATTAATTAAACTGAAAAGTAACTCGCATTACTTTTTTTAAAAAGTAACTCAAATATTAATGTGTACATTTATAAAGTAATGCGTTACTTTACTTGTTACTTCAGACAAGTAATATTACGTAATGCGCGTTACTTGTAATGTGTTACCCCCAACACTGATCATGACAAACTGTATATCAATGGAAAGCTCTAAGAGATTTTCATTTGTCATCATCATTTTGGGAAAAGATTTTCTAAAAGGCCACGGGTCCTCAAGCGAGCCCACATTGTTTTTACATATTTATAACACTAATACCCAATCCTAAACCTAAAAATCTTGACAAACTATATATCTTTGGAAAGCTATTATAGTGTAGTTTTTATATTTCATCACAATTTTTGGAAAATTATGACGTGGTCAGAGTCAGTTTCTAAAATGTCACAGGGGCCACAGGTGGACCCACTTTGTTCTTTACATAGCACTAATACCCTGATCTAAATCAAAAAAACCTTGTCAAAATACACTGTAAAAAATACGTTGCTGTCTTAAAATTTTTTGTTAAATCAACTCAGAATTACATGTCAACAGAAATGAGTTGTCACAACTTAAAAAATATAGTTGTGAAGGACCGGAGTCAATTATTCCTTTTATACCACAGTTACCACAGACATTGCTCTAGTGGTTATTTTAAGACATTTGACAGGTCAGGTGTGCATTTATCGGAAAATAATGCATATCTGTATCAACCAATCAGAATAAAGCATTTAACAGCCCAGTGGTATAATTTTTTTAAACCTATAATGGCAGATTCCAGACATCAGAAAAATATGTCCATGCACATGCTTTCTATTTTAGATGAGGAAAATACACGTCTTATGGATGTGATAAAAAGGAGACTAAAGTTTTTGGGAGACATCGTATTCGGTGAATAAAAACTACACAACAATAATACACAACAGAGGAAAAACATTGTTATGGATGTCACAATTCTGAACTCTTACCTAACTGAAAAATAATTGTAAAATTTTTTTACAAATCCTTGCATGGGTATGTTAACCAGCAAGTATTGACATCTGAGACATTAGTATAGGTAAAAAAAAATATGGTAATGTTGACATTTGCATGAAATTGCTCATTATTTATTCAAAGTGACTCACAAATAAAGGAAGACTCAACATTTTGGCTTAAAGGAATAAATTGAATTATTTCCTGTGTCATTAATACGTTTTATTTCAAAAAGACAGAAAATCCCTAAATCAAGATATTTACCATAATTCTGTTCAAATGATCTGCTGAGAGTTTATCCCCGAGAATCAATGAAAATAAAACAACTCGGATGCTCAAATTCTGCTATGTTATTCCACAAAATATCGACTCACGTAACCAAATCAAGTGCAAAACAAAGGTTAGACGGTTTTTTAATGCCCAAAAAAAAAACACAAAGGACGTGCAGCCAGAGCTGGATGCTTAAACTTCTACGGTTACACAAACTTTGCTTTCGCCCCCTCTAAATCAAACCCCTTTACCAGCATCTGCCATCTGTTACGAGAGAATCTGTTTCACTCCCCGAGCCAAGCAAGGCCTTTATTGGTCCTAATGGCGCTATCAGCTAAGCCGCTAAACCAAATTACTGCTTAAAAAGGGAGGCCACCCCAGCTAATCATGGCCGTCTAACCTGATTTGCCGGTGATGAAGAGATGGGATAAAGATCAGTTAATGCAGGCAGAATGATCTCACAAATACAAAAAACTCAATTCATTTCTCTGGGAAGGCAATCTGTCCGATTCAGTGCTAATGGAGTGAAGTTTCATTAGACTCGAGATGTGCTGCTCGCTCTTATCATCCTGATGACAAATAATACTGGCAAATAAGGATGATTTTTATTAGGGACGTGGTCCTTAAAGTATCCTTGTTAAAGTATTACATTTTGACGTGTAACTTATTTGCTATCACCTGTAACACCCTGGCTTGCGACAGCATAGCAACACCCTGGCAACCACTATGAGATAGTGTAGTTCAACTGGCAGAGCATTGCACTATACAAAGGCCTTGGGTTTGATCCCAGAGAACATGCATACGTAAAATGCACGGTTGTTTTGAATAAAGATGTCTGCCAAATGAAAAAAAACTGTAAATGTCGATCAACACTTCGGGTGAATTTGCCAAAGTGTAAAGACAGGCCCAAACTTTTGATGTATGGTTAAGGGCTTAAAGTCAAGTTCTGTTAACACTCTTCTTCACCACACCATCTGTTAATAGGACTGGTTCGGTCGCGTGCACGCGTGTGTGTTCACCTGAGGGTATAAATTGGTTTAGTCGCCCGCTCTCATCTGCTGCCCTGCTGTAAGAGCGAGCTGTGCATGAGGCCGCGGGGCTGAAGGGCAGATCTGGCCTGACAGAGCCGGGCCTGGCCTTACAGACGGACATTAGGCCAAACCAGAGTTAAAATCCTATTAGTTTCAGTTGGGAATCAGATTATCGTCGTCGAGAATCACTCGTCTGGCAACTAGGGTCTAATTTACGCCAATCAACGGCAATTATTGAGGGGAAGAGAAGCATCTATTAGGGACGCTCATCCACTTAGGCTAATGAATGGGGTAGATTCAATCTCGTACTGAAGAGATGTATTTGGGAACTGCAGCTGGGGGCGAAAGCATTGCATTGAAGGGGCATCACTGTTGTCTGTTGTCAGTGTGTATATGTATGTGTATGTGTGTGAAATGGACTGCAGTAGAATTATGAGAAGGGGGTATGTTCATACAGTTAGTTTTATTGTAGGTGGCAGATCGGACCTTTTAGATTTTTACTTCGTATGTTACCCTGCGGTATACTCTGATCAATATATGACATATTGCATTATTTGCTTGGTCAGTATACTAACAAACTGATCAGTTATTGAGACAAAAATGGTTTGATGCTATACATTCCCTTTAATCTGACTTTATCCAATGGGGAGTAATTGTAAAATTAGACGATAGTGTTTTATTTATTAATTAATTGTTTTTAATTTATTACACAGTGGTACAGTGGATCATTACACAAAGTTGTAAACATAGTTGAAGAGCTGGATTTTCATGAAATAAGTTAGAGCGGTTAGGTGTGGGAGAAATGAGAAGGTTTGCAGTGGCCTCTAGTGTTTGAAAACTGCAAATGCTCTACTGATTTTTATTTATTTATTTATTTGAAAAACTTTTTGGCTAGTTAAGTTGTTCTATCCATTTTGAATATTGTTTGGTTAAACCTCTTAAATAAGATTTCGGGTAAACATATTCCGAAAATATTTTCACTTATTCTACGACATAAAACACTACACAACGTCATCTTTAACGTGTAACTTTAAACGTCATCACGCATCTCAGAAACAACGCAAAATGGGAACGTAGTAGTCAATTTTCTCAAAGATCATTGTACCTAATAAGTACTTGTAGCCAGTTGTATATGTTTTTATTTAAAGTTTATTATTTATTTAATTTGTATTATTTATTTATCTTTTTATTCTTTTTTTCTGTTTGATTAGTTATTATTTATATTTGTTTAATTTCTTATACTTATTTGTAATTGAACTATGACTGTTGACGGTGCAGTGTGTCTGCCTTTGACAAATGTAATTTTTTTCTAGTGCATGCCTGTTTTGTACATTTGTTGACTTAAAAAAAAAACCATGGGAACAATTGCCAAAAAAAATATGTATCAACAGAGTTTTTCCTTATCAAGGAACATGTTTTAAAACGTGTGTTTTTTTATAAAGTTTGAACGGACGCTTGGTGGTGATGACGTTGATGTCAAGAGACTGTAGCTGTGTCCCATTTCAAGGGCTGCAACCTTATGAGCATTCGACCTTAAAAGATGAGCACTCGGTCTTTCAAGGTGGAAGCCTCAGAAGTTCGCGAAGAGAACTGAAATGAGACGGTCTAACCTTCGGAGGATCCATAATTAGCGTCACCTGCTGCACGCGCCCGCCTGCACGTTTCTGACTTATTAAAATAAATATGACATCAGAAAAATTATTAATTTATTTTAGAAATATGGCACGTTGATGTATATTAAACTATTCAACAGTTTACCAAATTAATCAACCTCATAAATATACGCAACATAAAAAGAATATTATCAACACAAAACATAACTTATAATACTAAAACAGTGACAAGAAAAAATGTTTTCTGATAAATACACTTTTATTTAATAAAGGTTTTAATTGTTTATTTTAGAATATCCACCCATTATATGCAGCCGTTGCAGACGCGCAATGACTCTTGGGATATCCTCGGCTGTTAAGGATCCATTCGTTCTATCCTTAACATCGCTGAGAAATGAGGACGCATTTTGAGGCTTCATTCTAAGCATCCTTTGAAATGGGACGGCCTTACTGGCCTCAAGTCGCGCTGCTGTGACGCAATCGGTCTTAAAATACATCCTTAGAAGGTCGCAGCCTTTGAATTGGGACACAGCTTGTGTAGTTCGCTAACCTAAGGTTAGCTTTTAATTTCTAGCACACGCATTTAGACTTCAATATTCATAAAAGTCGCATTCATCTGTGAATATTATCTTGTTGGACAAAACGTGGAAGTTGTCATAAACTTTTGTTAAAACACAGAGCATTTTTTTTTGCGATAATCCAAAAGCCTATGGGTGAAATGAATGGGCTTTTTGGCGAGGGAACGGGTTGGCCTACAAAAAAAAAACGTCATACCTGCGGCATACTCCATAACGCAAGGTGTCAGTCGCCAACTAGAAATAGATCACACGAAAGCAAATAACAGGAACATAAAAGGTGAGCTGTCGTTTCAAAAACAAAGATGCTCAGACATCTAACCTACCCACTTTAGACTAACCCACAATGCATCCATCTTGAGAATATATTGTATTTCAGCACAGAGATGCATAGAGCGTATCCATTCTTAATAATCCTATATAAGAGTAAGTGTGTCCCAAATCATAGTATGTTGAATTTAGTAAACGTGAAATAACCAGTTTACTATTCCCGGTGAAAATTGAAAAATTATGTCCAGATCATGCACATTTTAACGATGGACGTTGCACACAGAATAATTCAAATAGGTGATTCACTAAAGCACATATGATTAACTAATAAATAAGATTATATATCAAACATTACATAAGAAATAATAAACGAAGAAAAGCTTAAATGCAAGGAGGGGATGCTTTTTCGTTAGTGATCGATCGCAACCCGTTGATCAACAGACCAATCAGACGCGCCAGCTCGAATCACGTGATCCTGCACGGAAGAAGTTCCAGAGTGGCGCGTCTTGCCATTTTCACGAAGGTCTTTGCTCTCCATCCAGAAACAGCACCGTCTCAACATGGCGAATAACAGCATAGGCTAATAACGGGCTAGTGTTTTCCCCTTCACATCCTCCCGTAAAGCCTGAGGAATAGTATGCAGCAGCCGTTGAAAATATCCCATAAAGAGTTTGAATAATGGAAACGCGGGGAATAGAGCAGATGTTCGACTTCCAGCGGTAAATTACACACATTAAGATTGAAGCGAAAGTGTCAAAGCTAACACGTTTAGCATGTTAAACATCAAAACCTCCAAAACACAAACGTATGAACTCGGTTAAACGAGTCTGCGATACACACAGTTGAGAATAAATAGCGACTATAATAGCGAATTATTCCCTATTGTTATGATAACGTTACTGTAAAGAGTCAGTTAATCAGATTTGCCATAAGGACTAATGAAACTGTGTTAAAGATCATTCAAGTCAGTTTTAGAGTCCAAACTACTGATAAGTCTGACTGTGTTGATATTTAAATGTGGAAATTATGTTGTATGTTTACATAACATATCTTAATGTTTACAGTTTTCTTACTTTGAGTTGGCCTGTGTGTGTGTTAGCCTGTTTATAATTTAATTTGGCCTGTTACATTTATGCACACTTATTATATATTTATCTATAATATATATTCTATACCTATCTATAATGTATACTATAATGCAGGACTAAACTGCATTCAGATCAGTCAGTAGTAAAACACGAGGTAAACAGTAGTGAAAATGTATTCCCACAGCTCTCACGTTAACATGAAGATGTTGGACTCTGGCAAACAACTGCTGACAGAAAAAGATGATGAAATTGGTGTCTATTCCTGTCGTCTGTTTTCACAGGTTACCGAATGATGGGTTCATACTGCTGCTCTTGTTGTTGTACTCCCCTATTGGCCTGTGTTTAATGCTACTGCGAATATTTATTGGTGTCCATGTATTTCTAGTGAGTTGTGCTCTTCCTGACAGTCTTGTCAGAAGGTAAGAGGCCACATATGAATGTAAATTGACGTAATCTAAAGCAAAACGTATATCAAATGTCATACGCTTTTTAGGTGCTACACTATTATAAGGGGGCGTGTACACCAAATCGTTTAAACGCGGCTGAAAACGGCAGCCGGACACAGAGGCTACGTCCGAACAAAGCGTGCCGCACAAGCCCTGAAAAGTTAAGCCAAAACGTCTCGATCGCCCTCCAGTGACTGGTCCTAGTATAGGTCATAAACCCCACCTCCCCCATGTTACTCAATCGGACTTGAGACCAACTAAACTATTTAATTACACTTCAAATATCTTTTTTTCCGAAGCTGGTTTCTGTCATTTACTGTAGTTTTTATCACGCTGATGTAAATTCAATTGGTTGTTTTTAAAATAAGTTTGTTTTTAGTTAATTATTTAATGCTATAAAAACAATGGTGTCATGTCATGATTGACAGCTGTGATATGCACATTCTGCGAGGGCGGGGCCTTGATTTCACGGGTTTACTTCTCCTGAAATCGCTACTGGCGGCTTCACTTTTCACCAATGGAGGAGAGCGAACGGGCATCGGCATCTTTTTTTACAGTTTATGGTACGAACCGCCTGCAGTAGGTGAGGTGAGCAGCACGTTTAAATTAATAGTATTCGAAAAACAGTAGGTGAAAAAGTGCCTGGATGACCTACTACTTCCGGCAAATTCCCGAAGTGTTCATTCAATGGAAACTTTGCTATCCCATGATCCCCCAGGAGATTAGTTATCCAATGAAGAAGTTATTGAAAATACCCAAAAGCAGTAACGCGGCTCTATTCGAATGCGAATACACAAACTAAACAGCTGTCTCTTGTGTTTATTCAGGGCTCCAGACTTACTTTTTCACTAGGAGCACAGTGGCCCCCAACTGAAAATTTTAGGGGCGCAACGAGAAAATTTAGGGGCACACACCGTAAATCAACTTGCTAACCAAATATTCACCTTTCTACTAAGTAATACACTGTATTACTAATAAATACTTTGATGATAGATGCAGAAAGTACAATGTGCTGTTTTAAATTCAGTGTCACATCACAAAACAGGTGGTCGCACATGTGCGACTAGATGTAAAATTCAGTGGCACACTCTCAAATTTTGGTGGCAAAATGTGACCATTTGGTAGCAGTCTGGAGCCCTGTTATTGCTCTTGATTAACGTTATTCCAGTTAACGACTAACTTGTTGTCATGAAGCTGTATTTCACAACACTACTGTCACAGTACGCGATTTCGGACGTAGCCGACTGTGGGCGCTTGCCAACGTTTTTCACCGAAGCGCTTTGGGTGCTATGATACTTCTGCTTTGTTTTCAACGATTCACAGGTTGGTTGTTGTGATATTTGTTTGCTGTGATTGGCCCGGCCGAGTGAGAAGTGACATTGACGAGCTAAGCGTTTCTCCCTAAGTTGACAATTTTTCAACTCTGTGCTTAGTGCAGAAAAACTGCTAACTTCCATTGGAAACAAATAAAAACATACGCCTGCCGAGGGCATAAATGCTTTGGTGTACACACCCCCTAAGGGTTAAAAAAAAGCCTCAGTATTACTTTTTACAGGTTTAACTATTTTTGACAAATAACTCATTATGCACATTTGGGCAATGAATATACATTATACAAAAGCATTATATAATAGCATGCACATTTGGTGTCCCAAGTCATAATTTTATCAAATGGTTATATTTTCAATTATTTTAATAATGTGGTACTCATTGTCATGAATTACAGACCATAACAATTTCATATTTTCTTTAAAAAGTGTCTTATATAGCTGAAAATCATGATTTGCTTTTGTCCAAATTAGTCCGTGTCAACTCTGTTACTGTCAAACTCTGTTACCAAGGTAGAGTAACAGTGTTGACACTATGTAACAGAACTGACACACACACACACACATAACTAACAACACTGTTACACCACCTTGGTAACAGAGTTTGACAGTAACATAGTTGACACTGTCTGTCTGTGTTGCTTCAGGTTTATCGTGAGAATAATGTGCTCGGTTTTGGGCCTGCATGTCCGGCAGAACAGCCCACGCTTACGGGACAAAACCGCCCGGCTGTACGTCTGCAATCATGTTACACATTTCGACCACAATATTATTAACCTCCTGACGTCTTGTAACACGGTAAGTGAGTTCGAGTTTAAATGCCTTCATGCATGATTAGGCGTGCGTGTCAGTGTTTTTGCAGTATGATGTAATGTCTTACTCTTTTATTCTCCTTCTCCACTGCCTTTCCCTTGAAGTGTATTGAAAGTTGCCCTTGAAAGTTCAATGGTTACAAACACAATGAGATCTATCTCTCCTTTCACAGCTGTACTGACTTTATAGTGGGCAGGAGAACAGTAATTGAAGGATCAAATTTTTTCTGTTTGTTCACTTCAAATGATTCGTTTTGTTTGTACAAATAAGTCATTACAATTCAGAATCAAGCCGTATTACTTTTGGGCTATTAAGGTCATGGTTCACATTTTGGTCTGTTGCTTTTGAAATTTAAAATCGTGCTGCAGTACAAATCTGCTGTTTTTTAGACCGAATATCGTCTTTGTATATCCGATCTGGTGCCTGACAAAAATCTCACCGTCTTTACTTTAATCTCTGTCCATATTATTAAAGAAGTTTAAGAAAAGCTTCTTTACTTTGGGTCATTCATTGACACAGATGTATTTGATCCACTCCTGCAAGCTGTTGCATAAACTGTTTGTAAATGCAATAATAAATCCTAAAACACTGAGTGTATAAACGTAGCCATAGAGCTGAACTTGAGCTGTATCTAACTATGTTCCCCTCTATGGTTCTTGCATGCGTGTTTAGCCACTTTTGGAGGGCCCTGTGGGGTTCTTGTGCTGGGCGAGGGGTTTTATGGAGCTGGGTCAGGGTATGGGGAGCAGGACGGAGCTGACGGAGACCCTCCGAAGGTACTGCTCATCTCCTGGAGCTTTACCTCTTCTGCTTTTCCCCGAGGAGGACACCACCAATGGCCGGGCTGGCCTCCTTAAGTTCAGGTACTACATGCATTACTTTCCCATTGCTTCAGGTTTGATATACAAACTAGGGATGCACCAAATTTAAAAAAAAAATTATACAAGAACTTTTTTTAAGTTAAATAATTTTTGGAATCCTATATGGCCCAGAATTTTCATTTCAGTGCATTACTGATACAGACAAGTCTTAACTCATTCACCGCCTGCCTTTTTGAGAAAAGTTGCCCACCTGCATTTTTGTGATTTTAACAAAAGTTTCACAAAATTCCTTGCAGGAAAAATTATCTTCTATAAATATATAAACATACAAATTATATCCAAATAAAGAACACACCTTCTGCTTTCAAATAAACAAACAAACAAACAAACAAAATGGGGAAAAAACGTTTCATTATATATTTACTTTTTCCACTTAATTTAACCACTGAAATATGGATATTTGTCTTCAAAAATACAACATTTTGAGCAAAAAGCTTAAAGAATTGCGTTTTTGTAAAGGAATTTATGTTAGAGATCAGACTCAGAATGACTATCAAACATAAAGGCATTTAAAATAAATCATTAAATCTTTTTAACTTCCGTTTTTGATAAATTCGGATAAAATCTAGTGGATAAAAGCGGTATTACACTTTCACTTTGAAATTCGTCCAGAAAGGCATATTTATTAGTTAAATATTAACTCATAATTGACCAGATAACTCGTCAATGGCGGTGAATGAGTTAATTTTTTCTTGGGGAAAAGTTAACTCTGTGGCCCCAATAAGTGTTTGGACATTTAAGGCACATTACATAACAAAATACCAAATCAAGATGATACCAAAATGTTTATTTTAACTCTTTCCCCGCCAGCGTTAAAAAAAGTTGCCAGGATTTTTCATGATTTTATTTAACATTAATAATGTTATTAATCACCATGTAAGGCAAATTTAGTTAAACATGATTTTATTCACATTTATAATTATTTTTAAAGCAGATTATGGCAGGATGGGGAAAAAAGTGAGTGCAATGTGCAGCATGTTACCTTGAAAGTTACCAAGAGGTGTGTGTGCGTGCATGTGCGCGTGCATGTGTTAAATTATGTTAAAAACCCGTGTTCTGTCCTTTCGGCCGATGCTACTGTACTCAAAAAAAATGTCCAAGGTTGGCAGGTCTGGGAAAGAGTTAAAAGAAGATTGCAGATTATAGTGAATTGATGTTTTTAGGGTAAATACAATGAACACTGTCTTTGTTATATTCATTCTGCTGACTAATATAAATAATGGCTTGTTTATACTCGACGCGTCAGCATGAGCACCTGGATGTGTGCGGCAAAAATCACGTCAACGCAGAGTGCGCGAGGTGTGCACTGCAATTTTTGTAACCGTGAGTGGGGCTCCGCATCCGAAAATGACCGACCTCAGGTTGATTCTGTCCGAGCAGGCAAGCCTGTGACGTATCTTTTTGATAAATCCATGCAAAACAATTCATATGCTATTTATCTGACACTTTTAAAGTAAAGTATGGAAACTTTGCCATTTAAAACACAAATTCTTTTACATTTGAATCAGAATTATTGACTTATATTTGTATTTAATGTACCACTGGATGAGGAATAAAATACAAACCTTGAGATTTCTGTATTGTTTGTTTTGTAAAAATGTTAATGAAAATATAATGTTTAATAAAGACATGTTTAAGAGATTGCTGTTATATTCATGTTCTCATATTTATATATCAAGCTCTGATGTTACAAGTACCAGTGACCGACTTCTTCTGTCATTTTCTTTGTGTTGGTTTTGGACTCGATTGCTCAAGTCATCCCCTGTCGTTTAAAAGAATAGCGCAACAGTGAGCGTGTCAACTAAAAACGCCTCCTCCGTTTGTAGAGACGTGCGCGTGATCAGCGGAGGCTCGCGGTGCGGAGCAAAGTGCGAGTATAAACAAAGCTTTAAGTAATGTTTGCTTGAAAGCTGAGACTCGGGTGATTGTTTCTGGGAAGTTTGCCACATCCTTTCTAAGCTTACTTAAAGCGTCTTAAGATGTGATTGAGCCGTAAATCTGCTAGAACTCAAATATTGCACCAGCAGCATTTAATTTTTTAAAGATCAACCCAGTAACTTTGTTTTGGTAAACCATTCTCTGCAAGCATATGAAAAAAATGCGTTATTGAAATTTGGCTCCCCTTGTGATGTCAGAAGGGGATCTTATAATAATACCGCCCTTAATATGTACTATCCAACCACGGCACTGTCATTTAATGCAGAGAAAGAAAAAATATTTGACAGCACAATTGAGTTTCAATTTCAACAAACCACCATTATGGTGATCAGTGTTTGCATTTCGTCAGCTCATTTGCATTTTAAAGGACACACCCAAAACAGCACATTTTTGCTCACACCCAACAGAGTGCCAATTTTAATTTGTTATAATAAATGATCTGTGGGGTATTTTGAGCTAAAACTTCACATGTGCACTCTGTGGACACCAAAGCTTCTTTGACATCTTGGGAAAATCTCATAATATTGATTATCAGTGCAAAATTGGTGATATCTAATGTACTGTATTCTCTGTCTCTCTACGCAGCTCTTGGCCTTTCTCTGTGTCTGACTCCATCCAGCCTGTGGCATTGCTGGTCAAGAGGCCTTTCATAGCTGTGGTAATTACATTTAAACGCAATTCTGTAATCTGTCAACCATTTCACACTCACCGAACGATTGGTCATCATGGCTCGGGCCCCTGTGGTTGCCAGATCTTTCCTAAACTAATTAATTTATACTTTATGCATCTAACATACTTTTAACCTATACATTTTAAACAATCTGTTTACTCAAACAATGTTAACTAAATAAACACAGATCACCAGAATTTGTCAGATTTTCGGGATCCCATTTCATCCCTAATTTCCTGGTAACACACAAGAGAGTCTTTGTGTAAGTGTGGCTCATTTAGGATATTTATAGCCACATAATAAGGGACTCACAGTGCAATAGAAAGCGAGGGACTGTCAAAGGTCAGCAGATTGGCACATGGCGACCTCTTGTAATTTAGAAATGGATTAGTTTAATTGTGAACATTGGATTATACGTATATGATCCATTGAGCTTCCGTATTATGGAGGAGAATAAAGTACAGTGGCCACATTGTATTATATTAACAGTGCTGACATTTATTTCAGCTTTCTATGCTTTTCTAATGGAAGAAAAGTGCTACGTGGCCCCAGGACATGATTTTTGTAACATTGTTTTTGTTTTTCATTTTGTTTTTCCACCCTCTCTCTAATACTAAATGGTACATTCACATAACGCTTTTTAGTTACTTTTAATGGGTGATGATGCCATGCTTTGCCGAACTGAATTGTGGATCCGTCAACGTCGTGTCACGTCACTGCCATTGCTTGGGACAGAAAATTAACATTTCTCAACTTGTCAAGCGCCAATGCGTGCGTCAGCCAATCAGATCGCCTTATGCAAATGACCTAGTGCGAGCCAGCCAATTAAGTTTACGATCTGTTGCGGCCATTGTGATTGGCTGTTGGCGACGCTTCAGACAAGCCTTCCATCAAGCATTAACGCTTTCGCCCCGTGTGAATGTACTGTAGCTCTTTGAGATAAACTTCCCTAAAATGACTTTCATACTGAATATCTTTTGATATAAAAGGGTTGGAGGGGTTCATATGCTTACATCTATCCCTCATTATTTCTATCTTCTCACTGTAGTTTCCATATCTGGTCTATGTGTTTTGAGGAAGAACGTTTATTTTAAAATGCCAATTTTCTTTACTTTTCAGAACACACCAGAATCGTCATGGCTGAAGGAGCTGTTGTGGACCTTTTTTGTACCATTCACAGTGTACCATGTAAGGTACTACATATTACAGTCTCTTCTTTGTCCAGTGGCAGTATTTTAAATGTACAATCCCCAGTAGAAGCTATCAGCAGGCCAGCACTGGTAATACATCAATGAAGCCTTTCAGTGTTTATAGTCTCGGGTCACGTGTACGAAACCTACAAGAGAAATGTGTGTACTCGCTTGTGACCTGGATTGGAATATGATCCATGTAGTTGGATGTAAAGCTGATATAACAAAGCATTTGAGATGTACGGTGTGAACTCGTACCCAAAAGGGTTTCAGACAGTTGTTACAGGCTGCGTTCACACTGTCAGACTATCAAATGCATTTACTTACATGTGTGAGTCTGGAAATGTCATTTTCACACAGCAGATTACAGTCGTAGGTCAAATACAGTCTGGATGAACGAGTTACCAGAGGCAAGACCGTATTTGCATGTGACACCTGTAACCATAGTGATAGGCATAAATGTCAAAGATTGCACCTTCCTTGTCAAACTCAACAGGGTGTGATTTTATCCTCACATTGAACTAAATACCAGACACTCGGATGCGTGCTTTATTCTTTTACAAGACAGTTGGCGTTGCACTATGCTGTCTATGAAAGCTTATAAAACATTGCATTACCGCGCAGGTATTTTGTGTCGGAGATCAACTGTGCATAGCATTACGAAGCCATTCTGCACCATGGCTTTCTGTCATCTTTGTGCATTTTGTACCTTAACACAATGACAGAGAGTGACTTCACAGACAAGTAGTTCACACAGCAGGACTTGTCCTTGTGATTCCCGAAATGTACAGGTGTGAGTTTGGTTTTAAAATGCGGTTATCACATAATTAACCCAAGTGCGTGTAAACACAACCGTGTTAAAGACTTGAATATAGAACTCACAACCGTATTGCTGGTGTGTGAACATGGCCAGAGACCTTTTTACATATTCGATTTTGTTAATTTACTTGCCTATTTATCATTCACACTTGTCTGTAAAGCAAAGTGTAATATATATAAGGAATATCTATTTAACATTATGCATTTATTTTCTTTAATACTTTTATTTTGTATATTTCTAAAAGGATAAAAAGTTCACCTACCTGCTTATACAACATTATGTACATATAGTTTTTTCCCTCTCTTCTCAACCAGATGGCTTCCTCCAATAACTAGAGAGGATGGCGAATCTCATCAAGAATTTGCCAGGAAAGTCCAAGAGGTGAAATTATTTATTTTTTATTAACTGTGTTTTTACTTGTATTATCTTTGGGGTGATGTCCCGGACAGGGCTTATCCTGGTCCCAGACTAAAATGTATGTTTGAACTGCCAGCTTAATTTAACTTATTCCCACCAGCCTTATTTTTTAAAGTTGGCCGCCAGCATTTTTTGTGATTTTCACAAAACTTTCACAAAATGCCTTCCAGGAAAATTTTCTTCTAAAAATATATAAACATACAAATATATCAAATGAAAAAACAGCCAAACTGCTTTCAAACAAACAATAAACAAACAAACAAAATGGGAAAACATTTTTTTCATCCTATCTTAATTTTTTCCTTTTTGTTTATAAACTCTTAAATATGGATATTTTTCTTCAAAAATACAAACTTTTAAGCAAAAAGCTAAATAAACAGCATTTTTGTGAAGGAATTTTGTTAGAGATCAGATTTAGAACGATTATTTAAACATACAAAAATGAATAAAATAAAATCTGTTTTTATAAATTGGGTAAGAATCTAGTGTATAATCGCAGTATTACAAATTAATATAAATACTCATCAGCAACACGTTTTTTGATTGCAAATGTTTTCTCTTAATTAACTTGTCAATGGCGGGGAAAGAGTTAAAAACTTCTTGCACTGACATTTCTTAAAGGATTAGTCTATTTTCTTAAAAAAAATCCAGATAATTTACTCACCACCATGTCATCCAAAATGTTGATGTCTTTCTTTGTTCAATCGAGAAGAAATTATGTTTTTTGAGGAAAACATTGCAGGATTTTTCTCATTTTAATGGACTTTAATAGAACCCAACACTTAATACTTAACTCAACACTTAACAGTTTTTTTCAACGGAGTTTCAAAGGACTATAAACGATCCCAAATGAGGCATAAGGGTCTTATCTAGCAAAACGAATTGTCATTTTTGACAAGACAAAAAATATGCCCTTTTAAACCACAACTTCTCGTCTATCTCTGGTTCTGTGACGAGCCAGCGCGACCTCACGTAAGTGTGTAGTGACGTAGAAAGGTCACGTGTTACATATATGAAACGCACATTTGCAGACCATTTTAAACAATAAACTGACACAAAGACATTAATTAGTATCATTCAACATACAACAACGTCGGAACGGTCCTCTTTCTCAACACTTGTAAACACTGGGGCGTAGTTTCGCGTTCGTCCTCTGTGACCTCTTGACGTGATGACATAGTGTGTGAGGTCGCGCTGACGCTTTTCAGGACTGGAGATAGACGATAAGTTGTGGTTTAAAAGTGCATATTTTTTTTTTTTCTTGTCAAAAATGACAATCGTTTTGCTAGATAAGACCCTTATGCCTCGTTTGGGATTGTTTAGAGTCCTTTGAAACTCAGTTGAAAAAAACTGTTAAGTGTTTAGTTAAGTATTAAGTGTTGGGGTCCATTAAAGTCCATTAAAATTTGAAAAATCCTGGAATGTTTTCTTCAAAAAACATAATTTTTTCTCGACTGAACAAAGAAAGACATCAACATTTTGGATGACATGGTGGTGAGTAAATTATCTGAGTTTTTTTTTAAGAAAATTGACTAATCCTTTAACATAAGTACCATTGTTTTGTCTCAAGATGCACACCAGTAATGTTTTTTGTAAGGTTTGTTTGTGAAAACTATTTAAAATGTCCTAATATATAACTAAGGCCTAGTCCTAGAGTAATATAAACCATGTCCGGGAAACCACCCCTTTAAATGTTGGAAACTCATAATTACAATAATTATAACATGTCATAAATTCACCATTGGAATATCTAGGTGATTTGTCTTAACTTGGCTTAATAAGATACCACATAGCAATGCCCTGGCATCATGGCAGATTTGCACGGCTTTGCACGGGCATGCACCGCTCAATGTTTAAAACAAAACAAAAAGCTTATTGACATATCCTAGGCCTATAGGGTCGGTTTAAAGATTTTGGGTCAAGTGCCAACAGCCTTTTGCACATTTTAGGTAGGTTTTATGTCAAATCGATACATATTTGAACTAGATTTTTATTTGCCATCATTATCAAACTTTAGTGAATTTCCACAGAAACTAAGTTCAAACAAATTGACTGTATTGACATTGCTTTTCAACTAGTTAACCTTCAGATCTATTTCTTGTCCAGTTCAAAGCTGTATGGCTTTTTTAAAGCATTGTTTGATTTCTATTATCCATTGTCTCTCACTTTCAGCTTTTGGCGACTGAGCTGGGCGTGACCTCCACGCAAATTACTAAAGCAGACAAAGCCGAACACATCAAAAGAAGAAGACACACCGTCCCTCAAACTGCACACTCAAGTAAGCACGGATTAGATAGTGAGAAATGAAATCATGATGTATGTACTTAATCACCGCATCCGGGTTGTACATGTATTCTGAAGTAGACTCAACATGTCATGCATTGTATAACTCTACAACATTTTTGTCTTCGTCCAGATTTGGGTGCAAGACCCCGCACAGTGGCACAGGGTTTCTTGGGCACAAATGCGGGGGCTGAAAATTCACGTGTAAACCGAATGGCACAGCAGGTGAAGGAGGTCCTACCTGATGTCCCAATCTCTGTAATAACCAGAGACCTGTGTACGTAACCTCCACCCCTCCAATAATGTTTTGCAGTATGGGGGCATGAAACCCCCATAGGAACATTTTGTAGATTTGCTATAAAGCAGTGTCTGATGTATGGGGCAATACATTTTCAAAAGGCCTTTTTACATTTTCTTTAAACCATATACAACACACTGTCATGTACTTGCGCCATTTGCCTGCATTTAAATAAAGCTGGGTGTAATAAATTTGTTTTTGCCTCTTACGTATGCAGTATGTGTACTAATGCAAAGCTGATTTCTTGGGTTTAAGCTATGCCGTTTCAGCCGGTATTGGCTGCCTTCATGTAACCTCTTTCTTTTGTCTGTGTAGTGCAAACAAACTGTGTGGATACAACCATTACCAACCTGTTGGAGCACACTGACCAGTTTCACTCAGAAGCTGCTGCGGTAACAGCATCAGGTTTAGCCAAACCAACAACTCCTTCACCACTATCTGCAACAACCTCCCCATCCACTCCAAAGGTATAAGTGACCTCATGATAATGCACAAAAAAATACACCTGTTCCCCTTTATACCATATCACTTGGGTAACTTACAAACATGTATAACTTACACATTTAAGTTCTTCTCTCTCTTTTGTTGCCACCATTTAGATTAATGGAAGCTTATTGTGATGAGGTATAATAAAAAATCATTGTACAATAATTCCTGACAGAAAGAATTTATTGGCTGGATATGCATTATACTGGTTATTACATGGCTACATGACACATGAGTAAATATATGAACACAAAATATTTTTTATATTATATCTCATTTGTAAGAAATGCAAACCTTATACGAGGAAAAACCTTTGCCTAGCGGCTTTAAGTCAAGACGCTTTCAGACAAGTTCAAACAAGACCATTATGCAATTTGATTTAATAATGTATAATTATAATCTCATATATGTGTGACCCTGGACCACAAAACCAGTCATAAGTTGCATGGGTATATTTGTAGAAGTAGCCAACAATACAACGTATGTGTCAGAATTATGCAAAAAAAAAAAAAACGATTAGCATATTAAAGGGACATTACACTTTTTTTTGAAAATATGATCATTTTCCAGCTCCTCTAGAGTTAAACATTTGATTCTTACCGTTTTGGAATCCATTCAGATGATCATCGGGTCTGTCGCTAGCACTTTTAGCATAGCTTAGCACAATCCATTGAATCTGATAAGACCATTAGCATCGCGTAGTGATATTACGCCCTGCCCGAAAACAGTCCCCTGCTATTGAAAGTAACCAAGGGGACTATTTTTGGGCAGTGCGTAATATCACTACGCCTGCTGCAGCCATGTTACATCAGCAAAGTCACTGATTATTACGCCAGTTTAAGAGTATAGTCCCTAGCCATATCGGCCTAGAAAATCGCAACTTTTAATTTTACGTCAGTCTTAGTACATGATGTAACTACAGAAGAGTCAAGTTTTGAATAGGAAAAATTTCGAAACTCTATGGTTATTTTTTTGCACGATGCTAATGGTCTAATCGGATTCAATGGATTATGCTAAGCTATGCTAAAAGTGCTAGCGCCAGAACCAGAGATCAGCTGAATGGATTCCAAAACGGTAAAAATCAAATAATTAACTCTAGGAGAGCTGGAAAATGAGCATATTTAAAAAAAAAAAGTGGAATGTCCCTTTGAGTAAAGATCATGTTCAGTGGAGATATTTTGTCAATTTCCTACCGTAAATATATAACAAACATGTATTTGTATTAGTAATATGTGTTGCTAAGAACTTCATTTGGACAACTTTGGACAGCGATTTTCTCAATATTTAGATTTTTTGCACCCTCAGATTCTAGATTTTCAAATCATTGTATCACGGCCAAATATTGTCCATGTAACAAACCATACATCAATGGGAAAAAATGTACCCTTGTGACTGGTTTTGTGGTCCAGGGTCACATATGTTAACAATTACGCTTATTTATATTGAATTAATTTGTTAGTATTAAACTGATCCTGATCCATATGCAATAACTAAATAATGCGATATATCAACTTTTTTAAATATATATAAAAAAAACACTTCACGCTTTCGCACATCAGAACACACAAGGACTGACAAGGAATAGTGTGCCTATATCTCTTTGCTTAACTTTGACTATACACCACCTTTTGAAGTATTAAAATAATTCAGTTTTTGCAAACTATTCCTATATGCGTGCATGCTGTATTTATGTGATTTCGATAAATTAGTGTATACATTTTATTAAATTTGTTTTAATTCTTAAAACCTTGACAAATATCTCTACTTAGTTTGTTGGTTGGTTTGTCAGACAAACAGTACAATGGGTACAATAGCCTCTTCTTTACATGATACATTTTAATGGTTTTACTTATAAATAATAATTTGAAACCTTTTTAACTTACAAAAATGCTGTTGTGCATTCATTCAACAGCCAGTTG
Organism: Paramisgurnus dabryanus; assembly: GCF_030506205.2. Classification (NCBI taxonomy): domain Eukaryota; kingdom Metazoa; phylum Chordata; class Actinopteri; order Cypriniformes; family Cobitidae; genus Paramisgurnus; species Paramisgurnus dabryanus. The sequence continues at coordinate 31,916,062 of NC_133352.1, forward strand.
ACAAATATTTTGGGAAAACACCGGTAGATAGACACATGTCCCTACAGGAGAGAAAAGATGCCTTATATGAATATGCAAGAAGGTAATATTATTTTTATATCTATATAGCTAAAGATTGATATATAGAACATGTCAGCATATTTTAAATGTTTGACATTTGAAATGATGTGTTTGAATTTTGGTGTTTTCAATATCCGGTGGGTTTGTTAATGTAATCAAAGTCTATTATTTACAGTTTTATTCAAGTTGTAATCTGATTCTTCTTTCTTTTCACCCTGGAATGGTAGACGATACATTGAAAAACATGGACTGAAGAAAGATGACGATCTATGACTGTGGACAAATACACCTGAGGATTTGTTTAGGAAAGACAGCTGCTTGACACAAAACCACACAGACAAAAAAAAGAATTTATAGCATTGACTATAGAATAACAACAAGATTGTTCAACAGACATCCCGAGAGAAGACCAAAAGTTTTTCATCAGACTGGATTTTTCCTTTCTTGTTTTTTTCTTTGTAGATCCTCTTTGCATGGCAATCATGCATGTCTTTTTTATTATTTCTCTCAGCAACAGAAAACAAGTTATTTTGGTAAACAATTTGTATTAAGACCCAGTGACCTTGGCACACTTCATATTATTTTTATAAGGTCCAGGGTTATATGGTTTCAGAAATAAACAGCAGTGAACTAAAATACATCTTGAGGTTTGTTATGTTGTAAGGGCACGTGTTGGTTGCAATATCAGCTTTTAAAGACATTAAAGATCATATTGAAATGCAGTGAATGTTTTGATTGTGTCTCTTGTACAGTAATACAATCACAGGACATCCTCTTAAAAGCTTTAACCCTACTGAAGATTTGTGTCTATTCGTTTTGCATCCTTATCACTTTGCAGTAGTCAATGAGGTAACGGGTAGTTAATACCGGTTTAAATTTAGTTTTCATTAACCACAACGCGAGTTTTTTGTGAATTCAAAAATAGTTTTGATAAGCCTTTTGAAAGTCGAAAGCCGTTAAGGCCGCCCCTTTAGCCAACCGGCATAAATCTGCACAGTGACGCACGCCTCAGCAAGAACCAATCATAATGAACGGCAGATAAACTAGCCAATGAAAATTTTGGCCAACCCTACAGGAACCAATGAGAATCATGGAAATCTAGGCGAGTTCTCCAGACTGAATAAATAGGGGCACATCGCGGCGCGACCTCATTGTCAGGGTTTGTGTTTAACGGTGTTGTGTCGATCACGTTTGTGTCGTAAAACCAGCAAATATGAGGGAGATTGTGCATTTACAGGCTGGACAGTGCGGTAACCAGATTGGTGCCAAGGTAGGAACTGATTTCTTTTAGGTTTTATTCATCAAATGTTCGTTAAAGAATGTAAAGCCGATCCGCGCGGCTTTGATTCGGAATCGTAACGGTTTTTCTTTAGGGTTATTCCTATGTGTTATTTGGTGTTGTTTTATTATTAACATTTTGATATTTGGTACCTTACAGTTGTTGTTTTTTTTTTTGTCCTAAATGTGCGAAGGTTTTTTTACACGCAACAAGTCAGTGTTTATTTAATTGTACAAATGTTTATTATTGAGTCGTTTTTATGAGGCATGAGTGAAATTTGCCTTTTTAAGTGCGTTTGTTGATACAAAATGGTCGCTTTTGAATGAAGTAATGTAAAAACGCAGATGGATTGGTTTTAGGGTGTTGGCCGCGCCTGACCGGCGTAATGTCCGAATCCTAAGACTCGATTCTTTTGAAGCAGTTCTTTTGAAGGTTTGTTCTAGATGGTTCTCGATACGTCAAATTGTTTAAAGCTGGAAAACCGTGTTTTTCAACGTTGGATCTGGCAACGTAAATTTTCCATAAACTTGCTTACTGACTTAAATTGAAACAATAACACGTAACGTTACAGATGGAAAGAACCATCCCAACGAGCAGATTCGTTCGATTGAATCGCATTGTAATGTAGCCGGTTGTATCTAGTTCGGCTCGTGAAAAGTGCGGGAATGCTAACATGACGTAAATGCTCTCGTACAATGTCGGAATTCATACTGTTCATTAAGGAAAATGAAAAACCATTGTAGTGATACCGTGAGTCACACCCGTTTACTGGGTCACCGGTTTACTTGTAAAATGGCTCCGGTGACTTGGCGAACTCCATTTTATGGAGCGCATGTGACTAGAAACACTGGCCCGTTGTGTATTGGATTAAACTGACGTAATGGTTTCTAGTGACGTTTACTAACCGCTTTAGAAGCTGTACTTGGGTAGAATTGTTCGAGATTTAAACAATTTTTTTATATTCCTGTTTTTGTACTATTGTTTATATTTCTGAATCCATTTTATTTCAGTTCTGGGAAGTCATTAGTGACGAACATGGAATTGACCCTACAGGCAGTTACCATGGTGACAGTGATCTTCAGCTGGACAGAATTAATGTCTACTACAATGAAGCATCGGGTAAGCTGTCTTTGTAAATTGTTTTTCTAATTTAGATTGCCTGTCCCACCTGAATGTGGGTTGTCATGTCAATAGCTTTTTTCACTTTTTTTACACTATGTTTGGAATTACTCAAAGTAAGCAGGGCCTCTTTCATATGTGGAAATAAATTTGATATAAATCGGATATTCATTTGCATCCACAATGTAAGCGGACACCACAAATATTCCCATGTCAAGACGAGTCTTATGTCTCATGATGACATCAACTTGGGTGGACCCCACCTGCGATCACATGACTTTGCAGTGCAATGGACGGCACTGATGTCTCTTGGAGAAATGCTAAAGTTTAATGTCTTGTTACAGAAATAAAGTGGTATAGTCTTGTATTTTAAATATTGTATTCTGTCCATTGGCATATTGAAATGTTTTACGTCAAGTTAGTGTAAATGCAAACATCTGAGTCACTCTTATAATTATGTAACCTGGTCATCAAAAAATTGGAAGGCCAGCAAATTGAAATCCGACATGAAAACACATGTACACATCTGTGTAAATCCAGTCTAATATTTTTGACTTATCTTTCAGGTGGAAAATATGTTCCACGTGCCGTGCTGGTGGATTTGGAGCCTGGTACAATGGACTCTGTGAGATCAGGACCATTTGGTCAGATCTTCAGACCAGACAACTTTGTGTTTGGTGAGTATTAACACGCATGCCTGTGTTCGGCATAACTAGGACATCTGATCTGGAGAAGCGATTTGATCTGACACGAGCATGTCATTCAAATGTTGTTCCAAGCTACTGATACAGATCCGGTTTCCTCTTCCATAACTTATTCATTTCCTTTATAGGCCAGAGTGGTGCTGGTAACAATTGGGCTAAGGGCCACTACACAGAAGGTGCCGAGCTGGTGGACTCCGTTTTGGATGTTGTCCGCAAAGAGGCAGAGAGCTGTGACTGTCTTCAGGGCTTCCAGCTCACTCATTCGTTGGGTGGCGGCACAGGTTCCGGTATGGGAACCCTCCTCATCAGCAAAATCCGTGAGGAGTACCCCGACCGTATCATGAACACCTTCAGCGTGGTGCCCTCCCCTAAAGTCTCCGATACAGTCGTAGAGCCCTACAACGCCACACTGTCTGTCCATCAACTGGTGGAGAACACAGACGAGACATACTGCATCGATAACGAAGCCCTGTATGACATCTGCTTCCGCACACTTAAACTTACAACACCCACATACGGTGACCTCAACCACCTTGTCTCTGCCACCATGAGCGGAGTCACGACCTGCTTGAGGTTCCCTGGCCAGTTGAACGCAGATCTTCGTAAACTGGCTGTCAACATGGTCCCTTTCCCCCGTCTGCACTTCTTCATGCCCGGCTTCGCTCCTCTGACCAGCAGGGGCAGCCAGCAGTACCGTGCCCTGACTGTTCCCGAGCTCACTCAGCAGATGTTTGACGCCAAGAACATGATGGCGGCCTGCGACCCCCGTCACGGCCGCTACCTGACCGTCGCCGCCGTGTTCCGTGGCCGCATGTCCATGAAGGAGGTGGACGAGCAGATGCTCAACGTTCAGAACAAGAACAGCAGTTACTTCGTCGAATGGATCCCCAACAACGTCAAGACCGCAGTCTGCGACATTCCACCCCGTGGCCTCAAGATGGCCGCCACCTTCATCGGCAACAGCACGGCCATCCAGGAGCTGTTCAAGCGAATCTCAGAGCAGTTCACTGCTATGTTCAGGCGTAAAGCTTTCTTGCATTGGTATACGGGAGAAGGTATGGATGAGATGGAATTCACAGAGGCCGAGAGCAACATGAACGACCTGGTGTCCGAGTACCAGCAGTACCAGGATGCCACTGCTGAGGAGGAAGGAGAGTTTGAGGAGGAGGGCGAAGAAGACCTTGCCTAAATTAACCATTCATGTTTTTTTTTCCTGTTTCAAAACTTTTTTGTCCCTTATTTTCTTACTGCGTTTTCTGTTCTTTGCGACCTTCAATTGCAACCTTCACTTTTTCACTTTAATAAAGCAGATTAAATTGAGTCATGTGTCAGTGTGGTTTTTACAGAAATTAATGCAAGTTGGAGATGCTTAATATTTCTTTATAAAGAAGGAATGGCTAACCTAGCAGATTACACTTGATAAATCAATGAGATCAACTGAAGACTGGTTAGCTAGCTCAGGTTTTTGAGGGATATTTCACCCACAGTCATTTTCTCATCCTTAAAGGAACACATGTTGGGAATTTAGCTTATTCACCTTATCACCCAGTATTGCATAAGTCCATACATACCTTTTTCATCTCAATGTGTGCTGTAACTCACTGACGTTGCCCCCACTAGCTTAGCCTAGCACAAAGACTGGGGGATAGTAAATGGCTCCAGCTAGCAAAATAACACCAACATTTTCCTATTTATATGTTGTGATTTGTATAGTCACACTGTATGCAAATAACAAGGTCATAAGACAGCCATCTTTTAACAGTATACATACTGGGAACTATATTCTCTGAAGACGAAGCACTGCTACTTCGGCGGAGTGATTTGCACAACTCTGACCTAACACTGCTCCTCACCACTGGGTCTCGGGTGCTGCGAGCAAATCACTCCGCCTATGTAGCAGTGTTTTGCCTTCTGAGAATATAGTTCCCAGTATGTTTACTGTTAAAAGATAAATGTCTCATATGACCTTGTTATTTGTGCACGGTGTGACTATACAAACCACAACACACAAATAGGAAAATGTTGGTGTTATTTTGTCACTTATTGGGAGCAGTATGCTAGCTGGAGCCATTCACTTCCAGTCTTTGTGCTAAGCTAGTGGGGGCTGCGTCAGAGTTACAGCACGCACGGAGATGAAAAGGTATGTATGGCATTATCTAACTCTGGGGGATACGGTGAATAAGCTAAATTCCCAAAATGTGGGCGTGTTCCTTTAAGTACTAAACCTGTATGCATTTCTCTTCTCTTCTAATAACTTCCGTAGTGGGAAAAACAAATACAATTGAATTCAATGGGTGTGGTTAACTGTGCTTGACAGTTTATCAATATCTTAATTATCACAATACTTCTATTTGTTTTCCTACTATGGTAGTCAATGGTTACGACTCTGCTTGCCATTTAAAATATCATCTTGTGTGTTCATTAAAATACAACTCATACAGGTTTAAAACGACACGAGGATACACTATTAAAACAGTTGTGTTAAAACACATTTTGGGTTACTAAAAACACACCTATGTGTTATTGGAACCTCTGTTGTTCCTTTTATTAAATATAAAATGACACATGTTAATTAGCATAAAACAAAACAATGTTAAAATTGAACACATCCTTGCAGTGTAAGTAAATGCCACAATTTTCATTTTGGGGTGAACTACCTCTTGAACTTAGTTTAATTTAAAATTGTTTCTATAGCACAATGCCGTATTGTATCGCAGCAGCTTCACAGTAAATACAAAAGCACATGTAAATTAAAAAGATTATATAGATTCACTGTGCAGAAGGGTATATATTTGGGTACAGGACTTGAGCACCTTTGATGTAAACACTCAGTGTAGTGATTTCAGTCTTTTATTCAGATTTGAGGAGAATGCTTACATGGTAACATGTTGAAACTAGAATTAGCATTTCTGTAATTTTACTTGATTTGATTTGAATCTAGATCAGGAAAAGATCATGTGGCATTGAGTTTTATTTTAAGTGTAGCTTTGTATGTTTTACTATTTCCAAAATTTTACAGAAATATTTGGGGGGGGGGGGGTTAGGTCTGTGCAACAATTGCACATTCTGCGATTTGTGTGCAAAGCATTAACTCGTGCTATTTTTAAATTCACTAAATCAAATGTGTGAAGGGCTGACTTTTCACAATTTATAAAAGAGGAAGTGCTTGGCCAACCAACCACTTAAATTCACATGGTCAGAGGCACAGGCCACAATCACAGCTCTGAAAACAGAATTAGAATCAGAAACACAACTATGACTTAATATAATAACTAAACTGTATAATATCATCTTATTGGACCACAGTAGCTTCAGATCTGAATGAGATCAACTGTTACATGAAGTGATTAAAATGTCTCATTCCAGATCCTTGTGGTTCTTGCAGTTCCTGGAATCCCTGGGTTTGCCGTTAACAAAATGTTATGAGATCTTGTTGTTGAGCTGGCCGGGATAATGCTCAAACTCTTTCTCGGCCTCCTCGCTAAAAGAATCGCCTGGAAACACAAAATAATGTTTAAATCAGCAATTGGGTCGGGGTCGATTTTCTGGATTGGATGTTAAAGGATTAGTCAATTTTCTTTAAAAAAATCCAGATAATTTACTCATCACCGTGTCATTCAAAATGTTGATGTCTTTCTTTGTTCAGTCGAGAAGAAATTATGTTTTTTGAGGAAAACATTCCAGGATTTTTCTCATTTTAATGGACTTTAATGGATGACGTATCGAAACTACGCCTCAGTGTTTACAAATGTGGAGAAAGAGGACCGTTCCGACTAGGGATGGGCACGAGTACTCGATTGCTCGAGTGATTCAAAAACAAACAGATAATTCCACGCGACCGCACCGCAGAAACGCGCCGATCCGCGCAATGCGCGGCAGCCCGCCGATCCCGTGAAGCCAGCCACAACTCACATCACTGAGGCACTATGGTTTAAAAGGATGTCGTGATTTTCGGAAATACAGTCAGTCAGGTGCAAAATGTACAGCGCCGTCAAAAGTTCAATTGGTTATCATCTCATATTTAAACATCAAATGTCAAGAGATATAGAGAGCCATACAAGTATTACCATTACATCTTGACTGAGGTAAGAGGACGACACGACACAGCTAAACGCTAAAATGATAGCAAAACACTTAAAGCTGCTTAATGTTATGAAGCTTGAACTTTGACTGGACGTTTTTAAAAGTGCGCTGTTTTTGATGCACATCCATAAAGGGAATTAAACTTTCTTTTTTTTAGATAACTTAGTTGAAACCTTAGTTGAAGTCTTGCATTTTATGCAGATAGTTGTACATTTATGTTGTATAAAGGCTTAATATTATGCAGAGTGCGTCAAATAGAAAGCGCTGCGGTTTGTGTTTATTAACCCTTTAGTTTCACTTCATCACACAGCTTTTCCTGTTAGATGTTTCTGTTAAAAACATTTGATTAATTAGGAATCTCGTATGTGTTCATTGTTCTGTCATATTTTCTTCAAAATTAAGTTTTATTTGAGTGTTTTAATCAAAATATTTTCATTTTCACCATGACGTGTACGCCCCGCCCCTTTGATTGCCCCGCCCCCAGTTAATCGAGTACTCGTTCTTTAGACCTATGGATTAATTGAAATGAAAAAATCATCCCTAGTTCCGACGTTGTTGTATGTCGAATGATACTAATTAATGTCTTTGTGTCAGTTTATTGTTTAAAATGGTCCACAAATGTGCGTTTTATGTATGTAACACGTGACCTTTCTACATCACTACGCAATTATGTGAGGTTGCGCTGGCACGTGCAAAAAGTGCATATTTTGTATTTTTCTTGCCAAAAATGATAATCGTTTCGCTAGATAAGACCCTTATGCCTCGTTTGGGATCGTTTAGAGTCCTTTGAAACTGCAATTTTAAACTGCATTAAAACTAAGTGTTGGGGTCCATTAAACTCCATTAAAATGAGAAAAATGTTGGAATATTTTCCTTAAAAAAAATTCTTCTCGACTGAACAAAGAAAGACATCAACATTTTGGATGACATGGTGGTGAGAAAATTATCTGGATTTTTTTTAAGATAATGGACTAATCCTTTAAAGTAATTTGAAAGGTTGTGTGTCTCACCGAGATGACATCTGTGCAACCAGACGCGGTTTCCATCATATTTGCAGTTGCACCGCATGGCGTTGTTGGTAAAGTCGCTCTCAGCTACCTCAAAGTTAGGATTTATTATGACCTAAGTGACAAAAACAAAAAGATAGCATACTGGTTATTTGCTTGTATTACGGCATGTTTCTATTTATACAGTAATATATTGTTCTTATTGTTGTAATGTGAAGAAAAGATCATTTATCTCGTTTTGTAGTATTTGTTATGGTGCCTCTAATTTGTTAATTTCATTATATCACAATTCAAAAAGTATAATTAGAAAATTATGGACCTACCCAGGTGAAAAAGTGCACTAAAACACACTTTGTAAATTATGCACTAATTTTTTATTATTAAAGGGACAGTTCAACCAAAAATAAAAATTCTGTCATCATTTACTCAACCTCATGTTGTTACAAACCTGTATAAATTTATTTTCGTTTGTGGACCCCATTTACTTCCATAGTATTCTATTGTCCTACTATGGAAGTGAATGGGGTCCACGAATGTTTCTCAAAATATCTTCCTTTCTGTTCATCAGAACAAGGAAATTTATGTGGGTTTGTAACAACATGAGAGTGAGTAAATAATGACAGAATTTTTATTTTGGGGCATACTATCCCTTTAAGGTGAACTTAAACATCTAAGTGTACTCAATTTTCAGTACACTAAAATCAGTATTTAAGTATTACTAGTATACTTTTCTCAAGTGCACTGAAGTAGAACTATACTTTAAAATAGTGTATTTGTAGTGTATTACTTTACCCTTTAATTTAGCACAGAAATAACAATGTACTACAAATGTAGGCTACTTGCTAGCCCTACTGAAAAAACAGCTAAAATTAGTTTAAGCTGGTTTAAGTTGGCGTTGGTGGTTTAAGATCATCCTTCCAGCCTGGCAAAGCTTGTGGTTCAGCTGGTCCTCCAGCCTGACCAGCTACGTCCAGCTTAAAAAGTGACAAAAATACATCTAGACCAGCTTAAACCAGCTCACCAGCGTATGCTTTAGTAGGGAGTACAATCAAGTATACTTTAGTTTTACTTGGGTATTGTAAAGCCGCAAGGCATTTTTTGAAACTTCCAGGAAAAGCATTAATCAAACCAAATCCTGTTTATTGCATTCTTGGACTGAAACTGTAGATGCACTGTGACACATCACCACTAGAGGGCGGAACTTAAACAGCTTATTGAAGCCCGGTTGGCCTGAATCGAAAACCCAGACAATGGGGTCCTGCGGGACCAAAGTCTGGTGATGTGTAACCAAGACTGCTTTTACCCTACTTGTTATGCATTTCTACAACCAAAGTGGTTACCGTTTTTTGCCACGCAAGTTGTTAACAAACCAAGCACCTGTAATATGTAGTTTCCAGGTTTGACATCTGTAATGTCAATCCACTGGCAGTCGATGTCGTGTCTGTACAAATCCCAACATCCCTCCGTAATGCCCTGCTCACCAAAGTTGGCACATTCATATCGTTTTGAAACGCCTGCAAGAGGGAACGTCACATTATATGTGCTATCAATACTAAAAAACATAACACACACATTACGGGGCGGTTTCCCGAACAGGGTTTAGATTCATCCAGGAGTAGACATTTAGGAAGTTTTTACAAACAAACCTTACAAAAAAATGATACTGGTGTGCATCTTGAGACAAAACAATGGCACTGATAGCCTATACTGTATAAAATATGTCAGGTGTTTTGAAATTAAAGTAAGCCTATCCGGGAAACTGCCCCTAAGTGCTTTAAGTGTAAAAATAAGAAATATAAGGGTGTATTATCGATTGTGATTACAAGAGTCCAGTGAGCTTTAGCGGAGCTCGGATTTGCATGTGAAAAAAAATCCTGGAAGATTTTTCTGTAGACCAGTGGAGAGTTTAATGGCTTAGCGAGAGACTCACAAAGCATAAAACACTCGTTGATCATCCAGATTACATCACACAGCATTAAGAACAGGGCCGGGTCTACAGGGGGGCTGGGGGGGGCATTGCCCCCCCAGATTTTCCTTGTGCCCCCCAAAAAATGTCCAGCCAACCTTAAAATAACAGAGTCTCATTACACAAAAAACGGCTTCTTTAGGCAAGCGCTAGCGTTCACAGCTCCCGCCCACTAACGTCTGATTAGCTTAATCAAACTTTGGAAGCCTTTTCAGCAGTATTTAAGTCACAGGAAAAGCACTACTGTTCTCTATGACGGTAACTAAAAAAAACGCATCTTTAAAATATATATCAAAAACAATGCAATTTAGTATTACATAAACGTAATAACCCAACACATATTAAATTAAAACTTTTTTATAGTAAAACATGCCCAAAATAGCCCCTTATCCTTTCTTAGACTCACCTCATTATTTATTCATGCAAATACAACAGCCAATGGCAAGTCTCCAGCAGCATTTAATGTGTTTGTTTTAGACGTAGTTCTGTTTATTAAAATTAGAATATGCAGTTTGGTTGTGGCATACTATATAGTAGATATAAATGATATAAGATGGTTATACAGTAAATATACAGTATTGTAACAGCTGAGCATCGCATGCAGTGCAGTTTTAAAATCAAATTTTAGCGGTTTTGTCATCGTCATTCATCAGCTCATTCAGCTCGCGTTTGAGAAAAACTTCACACGCAAAAATCTACAGACTTTTAAGTTCAAGAGGAGCTTTCACTCCGCAAGGTCATCGTAAGGTAAAACGTTGTATTTTATAATGTTGCGTTGTATTATAATATCTAATTTGCTGTGTTATAAACAAAGCAGTGTGATTTATCTTTGGTCTCGTCGCAAATCACACTTACAGTATTTTAGGGCTTGTGCTTTTGTCTGGTGCTGTTATAGGCAAACAAGATAACCTTTGACGAATTTGTCATGCATGTCAAATTGCTTACATGATGCAACAATATATTATTTAAAGCATTGTGCTTTGTTGTGATATTTGAGGTTGCTGCAGCAGCAATGATAGGGTCAGGAATTAATGACAATACAGCTTATCACATTGAAAATACATTATTTTACATGAAGAAAATGTTTGAGAAGTGGAAATAAAGTTCCTAACAAGTGTTTATTTAGAATAAAGGCATATGTTGGGTAGGGTAGGTATAAGAATGGCTTTAATTTATCTATAAGTAAAATAATAGATTAAATGCAGTGTAAACATTAATAAAATATAGCTATATGTACAGCTTTATATTTATATCACCTGCTTGCCTGATTTCATTAACTGTGACTAAATGTGTCAAACTAGTGTAATCATTATAACATTATAAATCATTAATCTAATTGCATCTACTTTTAAAATGTGAACGTGCAAAATGACATATAAATTGCCTTTTATTATAAGACATGCAAAGTAATATTGGATTGAAACATCCATAATTTTAGTGTATGAATCATTTTAGTCGAGAAATGGCTGCCCACCCAAAAATCCTGACTGCCCCCCCAGTCCAGCAAGCCTAGTACCGGGCCTGATTAAGAATCAAGGGTGTGTAAACTTTTGAAATGGGTTATGTTTGTAAATTCTGTATTAATTAAACATTGTTTGTGTTTCACAGATGAAAGGCACATGCGAATGGGTGAGTAAATGATTTTGGGGTGATCTGCATTTCTGGATTAAAATGCTTATAACTCCTCTAGCATCTAACCATTGATCTCTGTCTTACCTGTATGGCATGCTGTGTCTTCTAGACAAAAGCTGGCTTTATGTCCCTCTGCCACTTTGGTCCCATTTAGAGACAGCAGGTCATAATAGGTGAAGATATCCATACTGTGATAGTGCCTGGAAAAGAGGTTGTCTGTCAGCTAAGCCTATATCAATATCTGACATGCACGTGTGCGCAATGAATCTAGAATCTAGTCTATGCACTGTGACCTACAAATCTGTCATTTCATAAAGTAAAATGTATGATGGGGCTCCAGAAGAGAATGAGCAGTGAGCTGAACTCATGATGTAAACAGCAAACCCCTGCCTTTAAAGGGATCGTTCACCCAAAAATGAAAATCCTGTCATAATTTTCTCATCCTCATGTTGTTCAAAACCTGTGTGGATTTCATCTTTCTGATGAACACAAAACAAGATATTTTTAAAAAATGATGGTAAACACACAGCTGACGTAACCACTGACTTCCATAGCTGACTTCCATATTAATAATTTTATTGTTGAGAAGGTTGATGAAAAGCTTCAGCTCCACGCAAAAATCTACAGGTCACAGTGTAAACGCCATAAATCGCATCTCGTTGCCATGACAAGAAAAAACATTTAAAAAAGAATGAAACTGACTAACTGCAATGCATTTCAATGGACGTGAAAGCAGAGAATGTCAGAGTGTATTGGGTTAGCTAGCGCACTGTGATTGGCTCACCGCGTTTGGGGGCGTGGCCATAGGTCAATTAGACTTTCAACAATATCCACCCTCATATCGGTGAAGGTACAGTAATATTGAAGCAATAGTACCAGTTCGGATGTAATATAATATTTCAGGGTGCAATTTGCCGGGGGGGGGGGATTATCCCCCCATGGTCTTTATATTCCTGCTTCTGATTTATATTCCTACTCTAGGATAGCATGTTTTTTTACATGTTGGGTTAAAGAAGGATTTCGTATAGACGGTTTCATTGGACGCATGTGCATTGTCGCGGTTACGTGTCTGGTCGGAACTTTACTTACGGTTTCTGTTTGTTTAATGGTCTGACTAGTGGTTAAAATAAACTCTGGAACAAATACCTCATAGAAAAATAACAAATGTTTTGGTTTCCTAAAGACAGGGGAGACGGAGATCATGAATCACACCTATGTGAAGGGAGGTTTGTAGTTAACATTGTATAAGGGTGAGCAGGGCACAAACTAACGCGGGGTTAATAGTAACGCAGCTACTTTACATATTTATACAGGGCTGAGCAATCTCAATGTGCTTTTGGTCTTTTTCTCTTACTGTCGAAAGATGACAAACTGTGAATTTGTGAAAAGTTTTGATGTATTTTGGTAAAGACTGTTATGGACACGAGTTCACATGGGGCGTAAGCGTTGCCGAACTGAATTGTGGATCTGTCGGTGCCGTGTCGCTGCCGTTGTTCGCGGCAGAAGTTAAACATTTCTCAACTTTTCAAGCGACGACGCATGCGTCAGCCAATCATATCGCCATATGCAAGTAACCTAGGCAGAGCCAGCCAATTAGATTTATGGAAGACGGGAGCATGTGTTGCGGCCACGGTGATTGGCTGTTGGCCACCCTTCAGACAAGCCTTCCGTCGAGCGTTAATGTGAATGGACCGTAAAAGGACTTAGTTGTTATTAATCCTTAGGAGTTTACCGGAAGTTACGTGTGTTTCACGTAAAATGTTTGTTTTTTGTTCTTACTGCTGAAACCATCTATAAACATAGCATGGCATGAGGGTGAGTAAACTGTCTTCCTGCCTGTGAAAACCTAGCTAAAAACAACCTCATGCGTCACATTTAAACACATGCAGGATATGACACAAAGAATCACAGTTAGCCACATATCAGAGACCGGGGTTTACCTGTGGCATTCATGCCAGACCCATGAGTGGCGACCAAGACGTGGCCGGAAGTCAGCTCGGCCGATGTTGTGGATCTGGGCGGAGAAACGAAGCAGGCGACGTTGGCCGTACGGCCAGTTGGCTTTGGCAGCTGATTTGGAGAGACAGTTCTCCTCCGCAGCGCAGTACAGCAGGTGCAGGGGTCGGTCCTCGATGTAAACCGTCTGCTCCACCAATGAGGCATGAAGGACCAGGTCTGATGCCGCTAGGTTTTGTGGGAGACAAGACTACAGTAAGAAAATCCAAGCACTTTCTCTGTCCTCTTAAAAAATGTTGATAGACTCTGTCTGCTATCACTTACTGTCTGAGCAAATGATGCCAGCAGAAAACTGTGCCCCTGCTCTTTTGCAGCTAACTACAGAATGATGCTGACAGTCGGTCAAAGTCATTTCATCTCCTTTGCATTTTACCCCGCTCAGCACCATCTCTGTAACATTACTGCTGTCCCAGTACCACGTTTCCTGATGGGAGGAGAACCCGTGGAAGGGAATTAATGTGTGGAGACAATACAAAGCAATGTGACCTTTAGGTGTCAAGTGTGTAATATTTCGGAAACTCTGTTTGTCTAAGTGAGACGTTCTGTTTGTCCAACCAATGAGAGAAAAATGACTTAGTTTCTTATTATTCTGAGATACTATGTCAAAATGTCGACTTTCTCATAATAATGAGATACTTTGTCCTTATCCTTCTACTTAGTTACTCCTAATAATGAGAAACGTTCTCATAATAACCACTTATTATCTCATAATAATGAGAATATAGGTAAACATTTCAACTTAGTATCTAATAATAATGAGATACTTGCTAAAGAAAATCTCATTATTATGAGATACTAAGTCATTATTATGAGATACTAATTTATTATTTATTTATTATTATGAGATACAATGTCATGATTATGATTCCTTATTATGATATACCAATTCCCTATTATGAGATACTTAGTCCTTATTATGAGCTACTTAATCCTTATTATGAGATACTAGGTAATTACTATGAGATACTAAGTCATTATTATGAGATACTAAGTCATTATTATGAGATACTAAGTTATTATTATGAGATACTATGTCATGATTATGAGATACTTATTCCTTATTATGAGATACCAATTCCTTATTATGAGACACTATGCCATGATTATGAGATACTAAGTCCTTATTACGAGCTACTTAATCCTTATTATGAGATACTAGGTCATTATTATAACATACTTAGTCCTTATTATGAGCTCCTTAGTCCTTATTATGAGATACTTAGTCCTTATTATGCAATACTTAGTCCTTATTATGAGATACTAAGTCATTATTATGAGATATTAAGCTATTATTATGAGATACTAAGTCATTATTATGAGATACTAATTCCTTTTATGAGACACTATGCCTTGAATATGAGAAACGAAGTCATTATTATGAGCTACTTAGTCCTTATTATGAGATACTAGGTCATTACTATGAGATACTAAGTCATAATTATAACATACTTAGTCATTATTATGAGCTACTTAGTCCTTATTATGAGATACTAAGTCATTACTATGAGATACTAAGTCATTATTATGAGATACTTAGTCATTATTATTACAAACTAAACTATTACTATGATATATTAAGCCATTATTATAACATACTAAGTTATTACTATGAAATACAAATCATTATTAGAACATACTAAGTTATTAATATGAGATACTAAGTCATTAGATAAAGTAATTATTATGAAAAAGTAAGTCATTGTTATGAGATACTAAGTAATTTTTATGAGATACTAACTCCTTATTATGAGATATTAACTCCTTATTATGAGATACTAAGTATTTTTAATCTATAACTAAGAGATGGTAAGTCATTATTATGAGATTCACAACCTGTGTGCGTGTGTCACACGTTTTAGCACAGTTATCTTACTTTCAAGCCGCTGCTGGCGTGTCCCAGCCCCAGCTGTCTGCAGGCTACCATAGCCTCACGATTCGTCCATCCATCCCCACAGATAAGACCCCAATCCCTCACTCCGCTGGCTGCAGGGAGCAGCAGCTCCACCCTCCCCTCCAGCCTCGTTCGACCCCCTGTCAGACGGATCTGTGATGGGTCACATGGCAGCGGGTTAATCTTACTACTCTGTTTTTTTTATTGAATATGATATTTCCTGATGGGAAATGATATTATTATTATGAATTCTACTAAAATCCTCATATATATCGGACCTTTTTCTCATAGCCCATGTAGGGAATGTTGCAGACGACAGATGCATCCTCCATGTGTTTGCAGTCTTCAGTCGTGATGTTGTTATGAGGACAATCCCACAAGCTTTTCTCATCCCCATGACACTTAACCTCATTCATGTAAATGTGACCCATGCCTGTGGACAACAAATCAAAACATCATAAGGTCAGTAACTTCATTTAAAGACTGTTTTATATCTGTTCAGACCATCAACTGTCCATCATGATGAGGTCCGCCCACCTTGGCCCATTCGTGCTCCGGTCAGGGCCTCTTTAGCGGTGCCAAATCCAAGTTCTCTGCACACTACGCTGGCCGACTGCAGGTTCCAGTGGTCATCACAAACCGTGCCCCATTCATTTTCCTTCAGGACCTCCACACGACCTTCCCCTGTCTTTGCTCCACCCTTCAGACGTACAGTAGTCTGGAAATAAGGAGGGACACGGTCATCAGTTATTATTAGCCACATAATAAATTATGTATGATAATTTTATGTATAAAACAATTGCCATGTTTTTATATATTACCACTGGATTGTGTTTGACCCTGTGTGCTTTCTCATGTGTGAAAAGCGGACCGGGTACACAGCTGACTGCTGCGGGTCCTCCTTTGGGACAGGGGGCGCTAGAGTTTGTCTTACTGAACTCCATAATGCATGCTGAAAGATGAGCCTCGTTCCCTGTGCAGGACACAGATTGGATTCTGTACAAAGTCTTGGGACTAAAGAGAAACACAAATGAATAAAAACATATACAATGGGGTTCAAAGGTCTGACAGCAGTAGGGGAAAAGATTTTGTGTGTACTTATTACACGGCTCGTTGGAATGCTTGATTGTCCAGTCGCGATATTTTTACGTTTTTATATTCCTAGAACCGCTCAAACACACGGAAACTGGATGTTGTTGCAATGCTTAAAACAAAGTTGTGACTGCTGAGTTAGCATTATATGCTAGTTAATGCTAAATGCTAGCGTATAGGCTGAAGTTCTACTATTGAAATTACAATTACGTTATGCAAGTCCATACTGAAAAAAAAACTTATCACTCAGAAATGTCCATTAACAATCTCCAAACAATTGATTATTTCTCAAATTCTGTATCTTCGTCTGACACAGGCTCAAACATAAGATCTGTTTACACACACAAAGCTACTGAAAGGAGCTGTTGTAAGAAACAGCCAATAAGAGCAGCGCTCAACATTATTATTCATGACCCTTTCAAATAAGGTAATAATAGACCATTTCATTCTGGGGGCAAATCCTTGGGTTGTAAATGGACATGTAAAACTGTCTCTAGATCATTTTTGCACTTAAAGGGACACTTCACTTTTTTGGAAAAAGTTAAAGATTTGATTTTTACCATTTTGGCATCCATTCAGCTGATCTCCGGGTCTGGCGGTACCACTTTTAGCATAGCTTAGCATAATCCATTGAATCTGATTAGACCATTAGCATCGCACTCAAAAATAACAAAAGAGTTCCTATTTAAAACTTGACTCTTCTGTAGTTACATCGTGTACTAAGACAGACGGAAAATTAAAGTTGCGATTTTCTAGGCAGATATGACTAGGAACTATACTCTCATTCCGGCATAATAATCAAGGACTTTGCTGCTGTAACTTGGCGGCAGGAGGCGCAATGATATTACGCAGTGCCCGTAAATAGTCCCCTTAGTAACTTTCAATAGCAGCAGACTATTTTCGGGCACTGCGTAATATCATTGCATCCCTTTAATATAGCCACATACCTTCTATGTAGATATCACAGAACAATTTAGCATATTATTTCACTGCATTCTTTGGCACCTTTAAAACCGAAAATAAATGTTTTCCTCGCGGAAGGTCTACATTTGTTAAAAATATTTCAAATCAACATTTAATTTTCTTTACCTTACTTATGAGTTAAATAGCCATGTAATAAGCAAGATAATGTACAGGCAGCTGGTTGTTATCGTGAAATAAGCCCCTTCAATGTGACACAAGGGCTTATTTCTGCGATTACAACTGGCTGCCTATACATTATCCCTTACATAACATGGTCACATCTCATAAAATGAGTTACCTAGAAATAGTGCAGCATCCTAAATTTATCTCAAAATATGTGTTTGCATTCAGAAATAGACCCATTCGCATTTCTCACAGCCTCAAGCAAGCAGTGTAAAAGATAAATGACAGGTTTTTCTTTCACTGAAGATTACTTCTGTTTAGTCAGCTGTTAGACTTTAATATTAAATGGCAGTAAGTGTAAATGAAATAGCTGCCTGTCAAGAAGGAATCAAACTGAAGGACGGCCAGCAGGAGTCAGTTACCGATAGAAATTGCTGGGTTATGTGTCTCTTCTTCACTTTTATCCATATGCACTCTCTCACAGAGTCTGTATTCGGTTAAAATGTTCGTTGTTCTCTTAGAGACACGAATCCAGAGCAATGCACACGTGACGAATCAGATCTTGGCACGATTCTTCTGTCCTGCCCCAGACTGCTTACATTTCACCATCTGCTGTGAATCTAAGTGTGTGTCTGAGCTCAGATGTGAATAATGACTCTGACACAGATGGAGTGGAGAAGCTAAAAACAGCAAGACTAACTCGATTTTCACATTCTTTAAGAAATGTGAGTGGTTTTGCTCGTGCAAAGATCATTATGATTGCTATATTGTGGCTTATACCACATTTTCATAGTTTCTAAGGTGCTATCATTCTTAAAAATAAAGATAGATGGAAACATGGAACAGTGGTGAACCTTCAAAGGAGTGGCCGACTGACCAAAATTACCCCAAGGGCGCAGCTAAAACTCATCCAAGAGGTTACAAAAGACCCCACAACAACATCCAAAGAACTGCAGCCCTCACTTGCCTCAGGTTAGGTCAGTGTTCATGAGTCCATCAAAGAGACTGTGACAATTGGGTCTCATTCTCTAAGCGTACCCTCGAATTTGTTCGTGAAATGTGTGTCCGGACGTTTTAACTAACAAATCATGAACCAACAAAAACGTTCATACTTAAATTTCTTCTAAATGTTTCCAAAAACGTAAGAAGAACCTTGTCCACACGGACACGGGTATTTTTATAACCGTGACCTTATTTACGCGGTTCGGCCATTCGTCCACACAGAAGCGCAGTATGATGTCACTGAAACCGAACATTTTTGAAAACATTTTTGCCTTGCGACCCCACTTTTGTTATGCTTCTGATTGGCCATGGTGGCTTTACAATTTGAGTTATATCACCGCCTGCTGGTGTGGCATGCTCTTGACAGCGTGTGATCACGTGTTTTTGCGTGTTCATGTAGGCGGAGAGTTCTTTTAAATCGAGCATGTGTGGAGGGGATTTTTTTAAACCGCAGGAGGAAAAACTCTGGTTATTAAAATATCCGTGTCCGTGTGGACTTGGCCTTAGACCACACATGCGCAATAATCATGAACAAGGAAAAAGAACCCTATAATATATATCTGTGTTATTTTTTTCCTTGTTCATGATTATTGCGTACGTGTAGTCTAAGTCGTTCTTACATTTTTGCAAACATTTAGAAGAAATTTTAGTATGAAAGTTTTTGTTGAATCATGATTTGTAAGGTCAAACACACCTTTTACGAACAAATTTGTGCATAAGCATGTTTAGGGAATGAGACCCAATGTTTGGCCATTTGTTCGTCACCTCAAGCTGAAGCAAACTTGGGTTCTGCAGCACAACCCAGTATCACAACATTACGCACCTATAGTCACGTAAATTTTTTATTCTTTTCCGTGCACTGTCACATTTTTCTGCGTTCATACGTGACCGTATCACACATTTAGATTAGATTAGATTTACATAAAATGACATCCTTACCCAACACAACTCTAATGCCAGGCGACAATGGTTTAAAAAGTAGAAAATGTTAAAAAAATAAATTAGAAAAAATAGTATAAACCAATACTTAAAGTCACATCCTAACACAAACACCAAATCTAACCCTTAACCAAAGCGACAATGGTTTTAAAATAGGAAAAAGCAGTTGAGTTACCAATACGTGACAGGGAAACGTAAACAGAAATGTGTGATACGGTCACGTATAAACGCAGAAAAACGTGACAGTGTCACGGAAAGGAATAAAAAAATTATGCAACTATAGGTACATAATTTTATGATACAGGGTTGTGCAGCAGGACAGTGATCCAAAACACACCAGCAAGTCCACCTCTGAATGGCTGAAGAAAAACAAAATGAAGACTGTGGAGTGGCCTTGTCAAAGTCCTGACCTCAATCCTATTAAGATGCTGTGGCATGACCTTAAAGGGATAGTTCACCCAAAAATTTTAATTCTCTCTCGTGTTGTTTTAAACATGTATACATTTCTTTGTTCTGATGAACACGAAGGAAGAGGTTTAGGGGTCAAGCACTTTTTTGGATTTAGTTTTGCCTTTATAATAAAAGCCTTAATTGCGTGTTGTGTTTACTTGTGTTATCTTTGATTAATATTTACATTTGTTTCATAATCTAATATATTAAAGTGTGGCAAACATGCAAAAAAAAATTAGGTAGGGGCCAAGACCTTTTCTCATCACTGTAGATAGATAGATTGTACAAAAACGTTATCACAAACAAAGCACAGATGTGTATGTATTACTGATCTCATTTAAATATTTTTAAAAGATAGAGCGAAAGCCAAAAAGCATTACTTTTTGCCCCACTCTCCCCTACACAACCACAAATCTGTGATGAAGAACGACGATGTAATGCGATGTGTTGATTCAGTCTATAGGTATGCACAAGTGTAACCAATAAAATTTATTTAAATAAGTTACATCAGCAAGACTTTATAATTGCATTTGCTATTAAATTAGAATGAACTTGGTATGAAATTGTTTATCTTGCATACTACACAGTTTGCATATTACACAGCTAAATACATTGGCCAACAGCTCAGGGGACACATACAGGAGAGATTGAACATTTAAAGACTTCATAATCACTCATCATATTTAAGATAATGGATATAAACTGATATATGGATGGCAATAAAATTACATTACATGTCTGAAATGGACAACAGCAGGGATAGGCCCACATGTAGCATATCTAATGGATTATTCACTGACAGATGATATATATCATCTGGATTCACGTGTGCATGCAGGTTTCACAACAGTGTATGTGTGTAAGTGGACTCTTATGAAAGCCGAGCCTTTTTGGAGAGAGTATAGGAAGTGTATGATGATATGAAATGATTCATTGGACAAGATTCATAAAACACAAAGTTTTCCATCTTCTTGAGCGGCTGAACACACGCTGCATTTTTACGGTTTATAAAAAGTCTTTCGTTTTTGAGGCAATAAGAAAATGTATATACGTGGCATTACAATAATAAATAAAGACGCAAGCAGAAAGATTCAGCTGTAGTTTAAATGCTGAGCATTAAATCGTCTGAATTTCTTAATGTTTAGACAAAGCGCTGTAAAAACTGCATAAACACATAATCACTTTGCATAAGAATCCAAACATGTCTAGATCTGACAGACAATTAGTAATTTGAAGATGAGAAAGTCCTTGAGGGAAATTAAACACTCAGTTTCGAGGAATTTAAAACTATAGATTAAAATGCTAGCCTATTTCGAAAATATGCATCAGTCAACTGTTTAAAATACCTACCGTTGACCTTAAAATCTGAGAAAGCAGAAACGCTTTATCAACCTAAAGATTTTTTTAAAAAATATTTAAAGGCAGGTTGCAGGATTTTTGAAAAACGCTTTGGAAAAGGGAGTCAGGCCGAGTACCAAAACACACTTAGCAGTAAGAGGCTGGACACACCAAAACTTTTAAACAAGGCTGAAAAAGCCTTGAGGACGCCGAATATGCCAGCTGTTTTTCAGCTGAGTGCCAGCTTTCTTCAGCTGAGCGCTTTGGTAACTGTGATACTTCATCTGTGGGCCGGTTGGTTGCTGTGGTAATGTCCCGCCCCTCCTCCACTGTGATTGGGCGGCCGTGTGAAAACTGACATTGACGAGCTGAGTTTTTCCCCCAAAGTTGAATCTCTTTCAACTCTCGACGCTCAGCGCCGAGCGCGGAAAAACCGCCGAGCGCCGGTTTTCAGCGTGGAAAAAAGCCGCTAGCTGCTGGTTTATTTGAAAAACGCCGAGCTTCCATTGGAAACAATTGAAAACATGCGCCGGCCGCGGGCGTAAAAGTTTTGGTGTACACAACCCCTAAGGGGCGTGTCTACTAACCGACATCGTTGCCTAGGTTGCGTATGTGTGGGGCGGGTCTATTAAAAGAAGGTCCAGATTCTATTGAGGTAGGGGGGTGTTTGTTTAGGTGATTTCAAATATCAACATTGGCTTTCAGATATCATGCACCCCACCTTTAAATTTAAAGCAATAAAGCAGTTCACATTTTAAGAATAAAGTATTTGTACACTTTCTGATCGTCAAACATTAGCGAAACAAAATAAATGTATTGAACTTCTGTTGTTGACCTGTGTGACTGAAACATATTCTCACCTGTGTAGAATCTTTGTCATAGACTTCTGTGAAGGGAATCCCAGCATGCCACACACCACCCGAGAGTTTTTAATGGTCCAGTTATTGTTGCATATGTGACCCCATCCTTCCTTAAACTTCACCTCTATAAATCCCTCTGTTATGGGATGAGCACCTGAGAGGGGACGCAGGCGAAGCTTTTCCATTCGGTTTTTGTCCACTTGCATCTAAAACATACACAACGCAAACATAGTAGGGAGACACTCAACTTTCAACGCGTGAATCTTGCCTTCAAGTGTGCATTTTTTGGTAAAGAGAATTAGATAATGAGAATAAAATACTTGATATACATTTAATACAGCTTTAAGGGGTGGTTTCCCGGACTGGGATTATCTTAAATCAGGACTACCTGAGTTTAATTGGGAAATATAACTAGTTTTAACAAACATGCCTTAGTAAAAACATTACTGATGTGCATTTTGGGGCAAAACAACGGGCACTGATGTATTTTAAGATATGTCAATTCAAGTTGTTTTCAGTTTGGACAGCTCTTATACTTTAGTCTAGGACTAGTCTAATCCCTGTCCGGGAAACCACCCCCAAAATGCATGTTTCAATCGGTATTCCAGATGTTTTAGTAAAGATATAAAAAGGCTTGTGCTCCACACGAGTCGTCTCACATAAGGTGTTTGGATCTGCAAATTGAGACCACACTTATATCCAATTTTGGCTAGAGCACTCTGGGGCGGCTTCCCTGACAGGGTTTAGGTTAATGCAGGACTAGGCCATATTTATATTAGGTAATTTAATAAGTTTTTACACACATACCTTACAAACTACAACAGGTGTGCATCTTGAGACAAAATAATGTCACTGATATATGATATATAATTAATCAGGACAAGTTTTTTTATTAAAGCAGCTCAAACATGCATTTTATTCTTGATAAGCCTCGTCCGGGAAACCGCCCCTCTATCATGTGCACAAGCACATCCAAATGTGTGGTCAGCACCAATGTGAGTGACCTGCACAGCCCACACAAACATCTGGAGGGTTTTTTTATAAATCGATTAGCTTTTTGAATGGTTCCTGCACTCTAAAATATGCTGGTTTTTTTAACCCATTAATAAGTCAAATAGGGAAGAGCCCAGCTGTTGGGTTAAATTAAAGGGATAGTTTACCCAAAAAAGAAAATTTTGAATGATGATAAGCACACTGCTGCTGTAGCATTCACTCTAAAAATTGCTGGGTAATTTTTAACCCATAATGGGTAAATATTGGACAGAACACACCGCTGAGTTTAAATTGACCTGGGGTATTATACCCTATGGTTGCATAACATCAACCCAACATTGGGTACTTTTTAACCCAGCACGAGGGAAATTTAAACCCAGCATGTGTTCTGTCCAATATTTATCCATAACTAAGCAATTTTTAGTGTTGACTTCCATAGTATAGTTCACCCAAAAATGAAAATTCTTCTACTGCTTCCATCTGTAGAAATTGCAGCTGGGTTGCCGGTAACTTACCGTAGATTTAAATTTATGTTTTTAACTGGCAACATTTTGTTCAAAGTTAAATGAACATTAAACATCAAAGTCTTTGTCTTTAAAGAGTAAAACAGCATCAAGCAAAACATTCTGGGAAACAAAATCTGAAGCAAAAAACAGAAAAAGGTTGATGATTATTTATGGTTCCCAGAATGCTTTGCATGAGGATGCGATTGTATCATTTTATTCTGTAAAGATAAAGACTTGTTAATATTTAAAATGTATTTAACTTTGAACAAACTCTTGCCAGTAAAAACATACATTTTAAATCTACGGTAAATTACCGGTAACCCAGCTGCAATAACATTGTAATTTCTATGGAATTTTTTTACAGTGTAGTAGGAAAATAAATATTATGAAAGTATTGTGATAAATGATGGGCAGCACACAGTTTATGGTACCCATTGAATTCCATCATATTCGTTTCCATCAGGAGTGGCCATCGGGAAAGTCGGGACATTTCCCGGTGGGCCGGTAGTGTTTTGAGGCTGCGAGGGCCGGTCTGATAATAGTTATACATTGTGAGTTATATAGCAACCCTGTCTGGTAGCCTGATGTGCGGCTGCTTTCCGCTGGTCAAACTGTGCAGCCTCTTTGCTCAACACGAAGTTTTGGCAGGTCCAACCATGTCTAGTATTTTTTTTTAAATATAGGGGGATCAGTGAACGGCCCCTCCCCAAATGGCATAGCCTGTCGGCCTCTGATGTAAAACGCCGCAGAATGCCTGTTTATTACAGTACATATGCGGTCGGATCCATCAAGCGGATATACTATTTTATAGACTAGTAGTAAATGTGGATTAAGGATGTTTAAAATTTTTTAGCCTGGTCAGGACATGAATGGATCAAATCAGCACATTTGCAAAGGTTTATCTCCATATGGCTATATCATAAATAAAAATTATAAGGGTAACTTGACAGGATCACATTATATATTTCCTACTATATGTGATATCCATATAATAGACGAGAGTATTCAAATGCATGGCAATTAATATCCTCACAAAATGATTAGTTTTTTTACAAATACGAGAACTTTTTTTTTTTTACCACGGAGGGCCAGTGGTATAAGAAATTTCCCGGTAGATTTTTTGGTCCCACTCCACCCCTGCCATCAGCTGTGTCCTTACCATCATTTATCACCATATCTTCTTTTGTGTTTATCAGAAAAAAAGAAATTCATATAGGTTTAAAACAACATACAGAATTTAAATTTTTGGGTGAACTATCCCTTTAACCCAGAAAATATTTATGTTGTAATATTTAACCCAACAATGGGTTAAAACAACCCAGCATAGAGTAAGTTACAACCCAACAGGCTGGGCTCGTCCATTTTTGACCCACCATTATGGGTTTAGTAACGTAGCAGAGAAACATGAGATTCTGGTGCTCAGTACAGCCAGAGCTACAAACACACTGTTGTACTGTCTGTACTGTTGTTTTGTTGTTGTTGTTGTTGTTTTTGTACACATGTTTTATGTCATAAGTCTGTATAAACTTCTCAAAAACATTTCTTCATTTCATTTTCTTAAAAACATATTACTTTCTCGTCCTATGAAGTATATATTTTCACAAGGGTTTGGACTCGAACTCTATCATTTGCAAGATTTCAGTGAACTCTGTTAGATCTGATATTGTGATACTCAGAAGTGAGAGGAGGCCAGATGTTTGTCTAATGCTGGAAGTCTCTGTGTTCTTTCTGCTTTCCAGATGAGCTTAAAAACTGAGCAACAGATCTTCAGCACGTCTCTCATGCATTGGGTTTTTAATGCTAATGTTTCAACAAGGCTCCTTGACTAGACAGAAACATTATGAAAAGACATGCTGGTCAACCAAGTTTTCACACGTGCTGTAAGTAACAACATGAAAGTGAGTAAATGACTTTCATTTTAGGGTGAACTATCCCTTTAAATTCAAGATACTATTTTGGGAAAAATGAAATTAGGTATTAACTAAATGCATTAAAGGCATAGTTCACCCCAAAATAAAAATTCTGTCATAATTTATTCACCATCATGTTCTTACAAACCTGTATAATTTTTTTTGTTCTGATGAACACGAAGGAAGATATTTAGAGGAATGTTTGTAATCCAACTGAGCCCTATTAACTTCCATGGTAAGAAAAATAATACTATGAAAGAGAATGTGGCTCATGAACATTTTTTTTAAAGGCTAAAAATGCTTTCGGATAAAAGTGGGTTACTTATTTTATCTCAGTTTTTCAGAATTTGCCCATCACATGTTCGATTAAAAAATCTACCTCAATGACATTAGAGTCTGTGAAGCCGGGAAGTCTCTCGTCCTTACAGACCACGCCAGCATCCTCCTGGTGAGTACAATCACTGTTTCCCCAGCCGCGGGACAAACATTTCTCAATGCTGTTTTCTGAGCCTTCACATATGACATTATCCAACCAGATTTTACCTGCAGGAACCAAACTAGTCTTTACTAGTAATATTAGATTGATAACATATAAACTTTAAGGCATTAAGGACTACAAAATCATATGTAAAAAGCGCTATTAAAAAAAAAAAAATTAATTTGAATTGAATGTAGAATTGTGTATAACTCACCGGTGCCCGCTCCATACTTGGCACCGTGCGACCAGCTTGTTGCCTCCACAAACCCTAGATGGCGACACAGAACATGAGCGTTGGTCAAGGTGAAGTCATCATCGCAGATAGTGCCCCACTCTCCATTGTAAAACACTTCCACTCTCCCTTCATTGTGCTTGCGTGGGTATCCGGCCAGACGGATCTTTATTTTTCCATCCTGAGAGGGTGAGGTGGTCTGGCCAAGACAGGAGGGCAGCCAGACTCCCCATAGCACCATGGCAACCACCGTTTCCCACAATCCCCTGTGCAGCATCACTTTGATGAGAAGGCAGATATTAAAAACAGATATTATTGTACAAAACAAGCACAGTGAACAACAATATATAAGAGATCACAAAATTGATCAGATAAAAAGAAAACTAAACATATATAACATTCATCTGAAAGATTTACAACACTGAAGGTGCTCAATAATAAAGTATATATAATGTTATTAACAGCTGTAGTATACAACTATATATTTTATAGTAATGATACATTGTTAATGTGCAATATATTATAGTATTCTGTATTAACTTTGGTGAATTTATAAGCTGTGGTTAATACTGAAGTACACTTTAATATTTACTGTGGTAAAGATCAAAAACTCTTTAGTATATAGGGGTTTTACTACAGATTACTACAGTAAATACTAAAGTATACTGCAGTATTAAATGCTAGATAGATCTGAGCTTTACTGTTCTTCAGACTTCAGAACCCAGCAGCTTTAAAATGAATACAAAATCAAGCTTTATTAAAGATCACATTACAATTTTTATCTCTTAAACCTCATTCAAGCTGATTTAAGTTTACTAGACTTTAAAAGAAAGGAAAAGTACATTCAAAAATTTATCTTTTTAAACTTTATTATTAAAATATTTAAAAAGGTTGTTGTGGTGGTTGCTTTAAAAATTAAACTGACTGAAAATGTAAATGCACATTTATGTAAATTTCAAATACATGAATGTTAACAAATGCAATGTGTTTACCCCGTACCCTAAACAGTATAAAGTTTTGCATGTCATCTTACCTGAATCCAGGAGGTAGATTTCAGCACAGATTTCCTGAGAAATTAAGTGGTCGTAGGTACATCTGATCACTTTGATCATTCAGTGTAAGTTCAGAGCGTCAGGAGAAATCACAGGACTGCGGAGAGAGAGAGAGAGAGAGAGAGAGAGAGAGAAGGAGAGAGAGAGGGAGGGAGGAGGAAGGAGGGAGTGATAAAAAGGTGAGGGGAAAAACACTTCGACAAAATCTCCAACCTCATGCCACGATTTTGAAACTTTTCTGAAGAAGATCAAATGCAAAGTGTCACTCAAGATTTTTTTCTTCTCGTTGTTGTTTATAATAT
Source organism: Paramisgurnus dabryanus (assembly GCF_030506205.2). Lineage (NCBI taxonomy): Eukaryota > Metazoa > Chordata > Actinopteri > Cypriniformes > Cobitidae > Paramisgurnus > Paramisgurnus dabryanus. Next base: position 31,944,059 of record NC_133352.1, read on the forward strand.
TATGAGTGATTTTTATGTTTATGTGTATTTTAACCTTTTTTATCATTTACTTACCTTATTTTAGTGCCACTGTATTGAGGATGTGATGATGTATATTTCTTGTCATTGCTAAAGGGACTGTAAGTAGGATTTTAAGTGTTTTATTAATCAAAATCAATGTCTTTATTCATAAATATGTCCTCATTTGGTGTCAAATGACCTCTGCCAGTGATCTGACTTTTCTTTGTAAGCTTAGAATTTATTCTCTTTACTTACTTTGAACAGGTAAGTCCAAGGAGGCTTCCATGTTGTTCCGCTGCATTGATAAACTAGCAGAGAGAGATAAAAAGCACTTGCCTACCAACACGTTTCCACAACTTGTTTTCATTCAGAACACGTGAACCAGCTGAAACGGACAAGGAGATCAGTGAGTACATAACGGCTACCGTAGTTGCAACACGCATTTGGAGAAGCGAGGCGTTAGAGAGCACTACTTGTTTGAATGCAAAATACAATTTCACCACTAGATGGGGGAAAATCATACTTACTGTCCCTTTAAATAGTGTTGCTGTAACGCATTATAAGTAATGTGCATTTTGTAATAATATTACTTTTCTGAAGTAACGAGTAATGCAAGTAATGCAAGTTATTTTTCAGTTTAATTAATTTGAGTCAGAAACGGAGATGGCAGGCCAGAACTTGACATTTTTTGTGACAGAAATATTTAATTTTTGAATGCAGAACTTTTCAGTCATAAAAAACACCTGCAAGACCTGAAAGAGATCAAGCCTCAGCCAAGTAAGAAAAAGTAATGCAAAAGTAACTTAAGTATTACTTTCTATGAAAAGTAACCAAGTAATGCAATTAGTTACTTTTTTGGAAAGTAACTTAATATAATGCATTACTTTAAAATGTAACCTTCCCCAACACTGTTAAATAATGCTTTAGAAATATTGACACAGTCACGTGTTAAATTGAAACTTCATTCACAAAGCATTTTGGTCCTAGAAAATATCTGTAAAATTGCCAGAAAGGCTTCTGTGTGGACACAAACACGTCACGTAAATGTTCTGGGATTGCTTCAAGAAAGAGGATCTAGTAACATTGCTGTAAAATATACGGAAAGCGTTGTGTGTGAACAAGAAACAATGTCGTAAGGGGCATGCCATTTAAAATAAGGGATTTACATGCAGATTAACATTTAGGACGAGAAATGTCCGCAAAAACTAGACTGAAACAGTTATCAGGGAGCTTGTCACTATTCATGTTGAAACTGAGATCATGCAGCGAAAGAATAGCGCATCATGCGCTCATAGCTTATAATAAACAAAAATGCATGTGCGTTTATTGTACAAGAATTATTGTTCAGCTCTTTAAAACAGTTTTTTTTAATGTTTTTTACATTCACAATGAGAAATGTCTCGTCACGCGCTCCTCTATAGTCTTATCATTGACAAAAATGCATGCCATGGTTTCTGGAGAGAGTAACGAATAATAAGCAAACTTCCGGATTGGCAGAGAAAAAACTACCAAGGGCAGGACTTTAAACACGTCACATTACGGGATCTTCAGCTTGTGTGTCAATGCACCCACAGATTCCGGAAAATCATTGGCAGTGTGAATGAACCAAAAAATCAAATGCATTTTCCGTGTGAAAAGGGCTTAAGAGGTATGCAGCCTCCGGAGGTCGCATATTCAGGCTGCATACGTCATCAAGCCTGGTTTATTTGAGTTAACTGAGCATAACATTCGCAAGTCTTAAGCAGTCATATTACAACAATTTACGATTAACTATGAATAATAGTCAACTTTATAATTATTAATATTCTGAAATAAGACAGTCTTGATGACGTATGCAGCCTAGAAATGCGACCTCCGGAAGCTGCAGCCTTTGGATTGAGAAACGGCCAAAGAAAGTGAGCGCGTGAGAGGGGGCGAGTTGACTGACTGGGACTGCGTTTCTCTTTCACACAGGTTTGTTATATGAAGCCTGGTGTGGGTGTCTTTAGGCAATGAGTGGAAATATCGTGTAATGTCCTTACGGTCTGTGATTGTGTTTTTTTTGGCAGACTTTAATGTGTGAGGATACACGTGCGCAAGGAGTGGGTGCCGAGATGAGATCGATCATACATTTCATCACCTTCGTTTGGTGACACAAGTACTATTATTTTCGCATACATTTTACATATTACATTTTATATTGTGTCCTGTGATCTAGACGGCATTTTGCCTGTTTATCACCTTTGTGTAATAGTAAACAACGCACGGAACCAGTGTTGTTAATTGGGAAACAGCGCCATCTCTTGGTGTAAAGCACAGCGTACATAGATGCATAAAAACCATGATTACCCAGAAAATAACCACAAATAACCTAAAAAAAAAAAAACGTGATTTTGCCTATTGTAATCAAAAAGACCATTAATTTAATTTTCAACAATTTAAATCAAAAAGTGATTTAGTCCCATATAACATAAAGTTTTAAAGTTACTTCAAAGAATACCAGAATTTTAAATGTTTGAAAGGCCCAGAGTACTTTTTAGTAACTCTATTTTAGGTGTGCATGCCTCTATGCTTGAACATAAAGCAAACGTGTATATTTTGGTTTGATTTGATTGGCACCTTAGGTCTTGAGGTGAGGCAATTTGACACTAAAGCATCAGCAGTTTTTCTAAACATGTCCTCCGGTGCCACCTTAAACCTTTTAAAACAGCTCAAGGAGACATGCTGATGACACCTTTCCCCTTCATTTATATCAACTTGAAGTGTTGACTGCTAGTCTACAGAAACAGCGGTGAGCACCGCAGGAAGTCATTTCACCCCAGCCTGTAATTTAACAGCAAACGGGTGGGCAGCGGGGAGCCAGAGGCAGACAGAGACCTCTGTGATCGGCTTGTCTTCATTCTACTCACAGACCTAAAGAGTAAAGCTGTTATTTACTGCTGTCAGTCAGGTTTCATTTTGTGTACAAACCTCTTTGGGCCCTATAGTGAGTCTCAACCTGAGCTGTTGAGTGCTTTTTAACATTTTATTGAACGTGACCGAGCATAACTTGTTTTTGTATTTTCAAAAAAGGTTACCCCCGTATATGAAATCCAGACTAAAGTCTTGTGAGCTAATGATGTGATTTGGAGCATAAGTTTGATTTCAATCTTTGTTCAATCTCAACGTTCATTACATTATTTGTATGATTTTATGTAGAAAACAGTAAAAAAAAAGGTTTTCACAGACTGGCAACAAAAGTCCCACCTTGCAGTTAAACAAACCAATCATCAGTCGTTAAGTACTGACAATTCTCTGGGGGAGGGGCTCTATACAGAGTCACGCCATGGAACTTACCAGTGATGCGCGGGTTGATCCAGAATGAGCGGTCACCTGCGGTTATGAGTCATCCAAAAATATTTTAAATGATAAATGGGTCACGGTCGCTCGGGTCGTTTAAAATAAATATACCAATTAAACCTTTGTAATTTATATAGTTTACAAAAATATAAAGAACACCCTATAGCACCCTAGATAATATATACACACTCACCTAAAGGATTATTAGGAACACTATACTAATTCTGTTTTTGACCCTGTTTTCCTTTAGTACTGCCTTAATTCTACATGGCATTGATTCAACAAGGTGCTGAAAGCATTCTTTAGAAATGTTGGCCCATATTGATAGGATAGCATTTTGCAGTTGATGGAGATTTGTGGGATGCACATCCAGGGCACGAAGCTCCCGTTCCACCACATCCCAAAGATGCTCTATTGGGTTGAGATCTGGTGACTGTGGGGGTCATTTTAGTACAGTGAACTCATTGTCATGTTCAAGAAACCGATTTGAAATGATTTAAGCTTTGTGACATGGTGCATTATCCTGCTGGAAGTAGCCATCAGAGGATGGGTACATGGTGGTAATAAAGGGATGGACATGGTCAGAAACAATGCTCAGGTAGGCAGTGGCATTTAAACGATGCCCAATTGGCACTAAGGGGCCTAAAGTGTGCCCAGAAAACATCCCCACACCATTACATCACCACCACCAGCCTGCACAGTGGAAACAAGGCATGATGGATCCATGTTCTCATTCTGTTTACGCCAAATTCTGACCCTACAGAAATCGTGACTCATCAGACCAGGCAACATTTTTCCAGTCTTCAACTGTCCAATTTTGGTGGGCTCGTGCAAATTGTAGCCTCTTTTTCCTATTTGTAGTGGAGATGAGTGGTACCCGGTGAGGTCTTCTGCTCATCCGCCTCAAGGTTGTGCGTGTTGTGGCTTCACAAATGCTTTGCTGCATACCTCAGTTGTAACGAGTGGTTATTTCAGTCAAAATTGCTCTTCTATCAGCTTGAATCAGTCGGCCCATTCTCCTTTGACCTCTAGCATCAACAAGGCATTTTCGTCCACAGGACTGCCGCATGCTGGATGTTTTTCCCTTTTCACACCATTCTTTGTAAACCCTAGAAATGTTTGTGTGGGTGAAAATCCCAGTAACAGAGCAGTTTGTGAAATACTCAGACTGGCCCGTCTGGCACCAACAACCATGCCACGCTCAAAATTGCTTAAATCACCTTTCTTTCACTTTCTGACATTCAGTTTGGAGTTCAGAAGATTGTCTAGACCAGAACCACACCCTTAAATGCATTAAAGCAACTGCTATGTGATTGGTTGATTAGATAATTGCATTAATGAGAAATTGAACAGGTGTTCCTAATAATCCTTTAGGTGTGTGTGTGTGTGTGTGTGTGTGTGTGTGTGTGTGTGTGTGTGTGTGTGTGTGTGTGTGTGTGTGTGTGTGTGTGTGTGTGTATAACAATTATTGTATTTATTGTTCAGTGTCAGTTTTACACAAGAAGCTCAAAGATGGCCCCACATTTTCGGCAGAAATAACGTGGATAGCAAAGCATGAAAACATAGAGAGACAAAAATGAGATTAAAGATGCTTTGCTACAATGCAAAATTGTAAAAAGCGCTCTGAAAATACATTTCAAATGAATTGAAAGAGAGAGGCATACATACTCGACAGGTTTCGTGGTTCAGCAGTTAAAATCAGTGTGGTCTACATGACAAACAGCTTACCATATAATTACACAGACAGAGGCCAGAAACAGCATCATCATTTACACCATGTGCTCCAATTACCATCCGCTTCTTTGCGAGTGGGTATGTGTGAAACTGTGCATGTGGGTAAATCTCATACCGTTGCCTAACAAAAGATTTGCATAAAAATGCTGTATATAATAGTTGGACAATCAGCCTGTTCAGAATTTGAACATCTCAGAGGCTTCAGTTCTCAGTTTAAGAGTTATTACTCATTTCAGTTTTTGGCCAGATGATTATCGTGTAGAGAAATAACAGCCCTGCATTTCATTTTATTCCCAGTGGATGCCTATTGTTCCCTGGGAAGGACAATGTACCTCGAATGACAGTGATAAATAGTCATGTATTGACATTGTCATTGTGCATTTTCCTAGAAAGCCTTCAGAGGTATCACCACCTTCTGTTCTTCAGCTATATTTTTTATCCTTTTGATAAATTTGCTGTAAAAAATCAGCTTGTTTTCGATTTTAAAATATAGTGCTTTTCACAATTTTGCATTTTTGGAAAGCTTTTCAGGAAATGCATATTAGTCCAGACAGTAGAGACATTTGGAAAAATGTGTCTCTTTTTTTGCAATTGCAGTTTTTTCATAAGGTTTACATTATGACACTAACTATGAAAATAGTTGTCTGCTCTTCATCCAGTATCTGTTTTAGGATTTTTACTATAACTATTAAGAAACATGTATTTTCCATTAGAGCATTTTGATCATTTAGGCCGTTTCTCTGACTTCTGCGGCATTAAGCGATTTCAGCGTGCAAGTCTGCACTTGTGAGAATTGAGATGTCTGCGATCTTCTTGTTGGTCACCTGACCTCTGCCATCGTTTTGCCGCAATTACTTCTGGGGCGTAAAGCGATTTCAGCATGCAAGTGCTCTAATGTTTTTTCCATTAGAGCATTTTGATCATTTAGGCCGTTTTTCAATTCCAAGAATGCAAAGAACGGATTTGTGTTCTCGTGGAGATCGGTCTTGCTAGGCGACCTTGTTCGCGAGAACACAGAATGCACTTGTGAGAATTGAGTTGTCTGCAATCTTCCTGTTGGTCACCTGACCTCCGCCATTGTTTTGCCGTAATGACTTCTGCAGCATAAAGCGATTTCTGCGTGCAAGTCTGCACTTGTGAGAATTGAGATGTCTGCGATCTTCCTGTTGGTCACCTGACCTCCACCATTGTTTTGCCGCAATGACTTCTGGGTTGTAAAGCGTTTTCAGCGTGCAAGTGCTCTTTTCTATTAGAGCATTTTGATCATTTAGGCTGTTTCTCAATTCCAAGGATGCAAAGAACAGACTTGCGTTCTTGTGGAGATCGGTCTTGCTAGGCGACATTGTTCGCGAGAACACAGAACACACTTGTGAGAATTGACATGTCTCCGATCTTCCTGTTGGCACCTGACCTCCACCATTGTTTTGCTGCAATGACTTCTGGTGTGTAAAGCGATTTCAGTGTGCAAGTTTGCAATCGATGCATCCTCAATATCAAGAACACATCCAGGTATTTTCATGCGTCCTCTGTACTTGCGTTCTTGAGAATTGGAATTGAACTTTGACGGTTAATGATGACGTAGAGCGAGAACACGAGGACGCAAAGGTTGCTGAAGAACGCATATTGAGAAACAGTCTTAGAAAGACAATGTTCCACTTTGATGACCTTTTCACTTACCATCCTGTCCGCAGTAGCAGAAACGACTTCGAAAAAGGTGTTTTAAGTGCAATTTGAGCTTAAAGAGTAACTAAACCCTTAACAAACTTTTTTTGGTTAATGATCTGTAAGATTGATGCTTTATTAGTGCTGTTCATTGATTTTAGTAAGTTTTTTGACATTTGGATATAAAGTGTTTCAATACTATAATATATGGTGTAAAAACATCTGAGTGCTGCCCTCTTCAGGTTGAACGGTGGCTACTGCAGTTGAATTTTCCTATTGGATGTTGGGTCCAAAAAAGAACTCGTGACGTAAGCAGGTTCAAGCTCACCACGTCCTTGTTACGATCTCACCACACACTTGGTACGAGCTTAGTTCGTCCCCTCTATCTCCGTTGGGATCTGCCCACTTTTCTTGCATTTTTCAAATATTGCCAGTGGGTGGAGTCAGGCTCTGAACAGGGGTTTAGTTACGCTTTAAAGATGCTGTCTGTAGATTTTAGCGATATCTAGTGGTACGATTGCAAATTGCAATGGCTCAGTCCACAGCTCACCACTTCCTTTTGAAACGCATAAAGAAGCTACGGTAGCCGCTAGTGTTGTCACGATACTGGAATTTCTAAATTAGGTCCTATACCTGAAAAAATTATAGCGGTAATTCGATAACATTTTCCAATACCAACAATTTCCTGGAAATCCCTTAGTACTATTACCACCTTTTGTTCATCAGCTGCTATATTTTTATCCTTTTGATAAATTTGCTATAAAATATAGTAAAATAAAATATAGCGCATATTAGTACAGACAGCAGAGACATTTGGAAAATTAGTCTTTTTTGCAATTGCAATTTTTGTCATAAGATGTACATCATGACAACAAAAAATGTTGTCTGCTCTCTTTCCAGTATGTCTTAGGATGTTTTACCAAAACATGTATTTTCCTTTAGAGCATTTTAAAAGACAATGTCCCACTTTGATGACCTTTTCACTTCCATCCTGTGCTCAGTAGCAGAAACGACTTCGAAAAAGGTGTTTTAGTGGAATTTGAACTTAAAGATGCTGTGTGTAGATTTTAGCGATATTTAGCGATAAGATTGCGAATTGCAACCAATGGCTGCTGCGTTCAGACCAGCCCCACAGAGGCGTCAAGCGCGAGTGATTTCAATGTTAAGTCAATGTGAAGATGCGTTGACCCGCGTCTGGAGGTCTCGCGGCGCGAATGAGGCATCTAGTTCACGTGAATGCCGCGAATTGAGCATTGCTTCGGGAAACACTTTGAACTTTGGCGGAAAAACACGCCGCGTTAACCAATCAGGAGCTTGCTGTAGTAGCGAGTAAACTCAAAATTTTCAAATGGCAAACTGGACGCGAATTTGACGCCTCAAACGCGCTGGTTTGAAACCACAGTTAGTCCACAGCTTTAAAACACATAAAGAAACTACAGTAGCCGCTAGTGTTGTCGCGATACTGGGATTTCTAACTTCGGTACTATACGTGGGAAAAATGCGGTAATTCGGTACCTTTTTCCGGGTAACAACATTTTCCTGGAAAACCCTCAGTAGTATTACCACCTTTTATTCTTCATCTGGAGATATTTAATCCTTTTGATAAATCTGCTGTAAAATATAGTAAAATTAAATATAGCGCATATTAGTACAGACAGCAGAGACATTTGGAAAACATTTTTTTTGCAATTGCAATTTTGGTCATAAGATGTACATTATGACAAAGAAAGTAGTTGTTTGCTCTTCATCCAGTATGTCTTTTGTATGCTTTACTAAAACATGTATTTCCATTAGAGCATTTTGATAATTTAGAAAGACAGTATCCCACGTTGATTACCTTTTCTTGTTAATCCATAAATCAAAAATATTTTAAATGTTCAAAAATTTAAGAAAATGTTTTTGTTCTGAATGATTTGGAGCTTATGGCATGGCCTCTAGGTGGAGCTAGACTCTACTGGATTATTAATGTAGAGTCTCTCTCTCTCTCTCTCTCTCTCTCTCTCTCTCTCTCTCTCTCTCTCTCTCTCTCTCTCTCTCTCTCTCTCTCTCTCTCTCTCGCTCTCTCGCTCTCTCTCTCTCTCTATCCGCTCTGCCCTCTCCCTCCGATGTAATGGTTTGGCAGAGATAATGTGAGAATTCAAGCTAATCTGTGTTTATTCCCATGAGACAATTACATTTGTGTGGCTGTTCATTTTGCGGTATGCCACAACGTGCAGACAGAGTCCAAGTCAATTACACCAGATAGTCATTTAGAGAGACGTTTATTATGCACAACAACCTGCATGGACAAAACAGCAAACAAGTAAAAAGTGTATTAGGTGTCTCATCTTATGCATTTATAAACATCCTTGTCAACATTGCATTGCATATTACAGCCCAGTCATCCTTACACTGAGTTAAGCTTATGTAAATGAGCAGATCCTGTAATGAGGGCGCAACTGTCTTTTTAAGAGGCAGTGACATGTAGCGACACCTCCACCCCTTTTTCATTCGGCAGATGATGTCACTGTGGCTTTCCTTAGACCTTGGACAAATGATGTGAGCCTCTGTGTGGAGTTCCTCCTCTTTACCTCTCTCTCTCTCTCCCTCGCTCTCCCTCTGTGTCTCCATTCTCCATATCATACTCCACTGCTCTCTTCGTGAACAGAGGGGCTGCCGGTGAGGAAACTTGACTCTGTCCCCTCTTTCCTTTCTTTTTTTCTCTCTATGCCTCTTTTGTCCTCCAGCAGCGATGTAGTCCTCTCTCTAACTTTAACATCTCTTTGGCAATGAAGCCTTGACGGACATCTGTCACTCCACCTTTCTGGACATCTGTGGATTCTTTCCTTTCTTCTTTTTCAAAGTCGCCTCGTATCTGTGTGCCTGGACCATGGCCATGAAGGATATCGTGCTCCCCATCAGTGAGGTGTCCAGTCCGTACCCAGAGGTCGTAGAACTCAACGTCGGTGGCCAGGTGTACGTCACCAAGCGGTCCACGTTGGTCAGCGTACCTGACACCACCCTCCACACCATGTTCACCCGTTACGCCCCGCAGGAACTTCCTCACGATAGCCGAGGGCGCTTCTTCATCGACCGCGACGGCTTCTTGTTTCGATACGTCCTGGACTTCCTAAGGGACCGGCAGCTGGTGCTTCCCGAACACTTTCCGGAGCGAGAGCGTCTGCAGCGCGAAGCCGAACACTTTCAGTTGGGAGAACTGCTGAGGCTCCTGGGGCCACGCGTGGCCAAGCAGGGATCTCTAAATGATGAGGGCTGTCAAAGTGACATCGAGGAAAGTTCTCAAAGTAGCGAGCTGGTGACTCGAACCGGAAACATCACAACGCACCATGCGACTTTCTCCTCCGGCCTCGACAAGAGGTCAGGGTTCATTACGATCGGTTACCGTGGATCGTACACGATGGTGAGGGATAACCAAGCCGACGCTAAGTTTCGACGTGTGGCGAGGATCATGGTGTGCGGGCGTATTGCTCTGGCCAAGGAGGTGTTTGGGGACACACTGAACGAGAGTCGGGATCCAGACCGTCCGCCGGAAAAATACACCTCACGCTTCTACCTGAAGTTTACCTACCTGGAGCAAGCGTTCGACAGGTTGAGCGAAGCCGGGTTCCAGATGGTGGCCTGCAACTCCACCGGATCTGCTGCTTTTGTTAACCAGTACAGAGATGACAAGATCTGGAGCAGCTACACAGAGTACATCTTCTTCAGTAAGTGACGATGGCCGTCGCACTCGTATCTGCTCTGTTTTCTTATTTTCTTTTAAACCTATTCCAGTGGTTTCCAACATTTACATATAAACAGTGTTATAGGTTTCAAATGTAGTATGCAGTTCATTTTATAAATTAGAGGTTGTTTGCAGCATGAATTTGAGGTTTATACTGCACAGAAATACAGAAACAAAGACATGTGAATAATTTTGAATGACAAAATTATGTGTGCATGGTTGAGCATTTTACATTTTAATGCCAACTGAACTTAAATGGGAAGCTGGGGTTTTTTTTTAGGAGTAAATTTACTGATAGGACAACAAAAGCAGTCGTAGGTCACATGGGTATATTTGTAGCCAAAGCTGAAAATACATTGTATGTGTCAAAATTGGCGATTTTTTATGCCAAAAATCATTAGGATATTAAGTAAAGATATTTTGAACATTTTCTACTGTAAATTTATCATAAATGTATTTATCATTAGTTAATTTATCATTAGTATCAATGTTTACTAAGGACTTTATTTGGACAACTTTAAGGCGATTTTCTCTCTTTTTTTTTTGCACCCTCAGATTTTCAAATATATCTGCCAAATATTGTCCAATCCTAACAAACAATACATCAATGTAAGGCTTATTTATTCAGCTTTCAGAAAAGTAAATTACAAAAATAAAAAATTTTGTGGTCCAGTGTCATATGAATATCATGAATTATTTTGTAGTGTGACTTCGTACAATCAAACAGTTTAATGATTTAGGGCTGGGCAAAAAAAAAAATAGATTTTTCGATTAATCGTTTTTTTTTTTTTACATGGTCGATTCAAAATTGATTCTCAAAGGCCATGAATCGATTTTTTTTTTCAAATGAAATAACCTGATCCTGTTTGATTAAGGAAAGGATTTTTTTCCGCATACATTTTTTATCTTTCATCAAAATTGTATTGCATTTAACATAATTTGTTGCATTTGAAAATTAAAGATAAATTAAATTTTAAAATAAATTTTAATATACAGGTTTGTGGCTCTTAATTTCTTTTTATTAATTACCAACTTGTAAACTTATGTTCACTGTTCTTTTTTATAAATATAGTATTTGTATTAAATCTATATTCATTGAGTCAAATCGAGAATCGAGCATAAAAATCGATCCGAGAATCTGAATACAAAGGAGAATCGATTTGATAGCTTGTGAATCGAATTTCGAATCGATCTGGAACATGTGAATCGATACCCAGCCCTAATGATTTCTAAATATAATGACAATTTTTTTTACTGTTAAGTTTTATTCAACCTGGCATGTAACCCAGGACTTTTCTTTCAGCTCACAAAAGTAATTTTTTCCATGCAGACTCCCTGCGTTTTTATTGCGGTTTAGTTGATAGCATCTGCAATTGAAATCAAGTATGCATGGCGACCCCCTGCCTGGGAAACTCGAATCTATTCTGCTTTCCATCTTTCACTTTCCATCTTTCAGTTCCTTAGTGATTCATTCGCACAACCGCAACGTCCCAGTAGTGTATTCACTCTTTTTTAAACCCGATCACCTTTATGTGTGCAAGACTTGGATGCTGTAATTGACTGCAGTACATGTAAATGTGTGTCATAACTAGGACAGTGTTGTGCCCCAGGCCTGACATACTCAATTGAGAAAGGATAGTACATAGTACAATCCCACTCACAATCCCGGCCAATCCAATAGATCAAAGCTTCCTCATTAGCCAATGAAAATAAATTTGCTATCAGTTGATTCTTATTTATCATTCCTAATTAGTACTGACAAGCGGTAATCCACTGCTCGATGGCACTAAAACTCCTCCGCTGACAGCACTGGCTGTAGGTTCAATTGTCACCCATGATGCATTGCAGTTTGCTGTCTCCTATGGTATTGTTGTCTTTATAAAACCGCAAGCTAATTTGATTGACTTGTGATAGTTTTTAAAATGTAAAGATTTGTGCCTCTCACAGTGTTTTTAAAAATTTCACAGCTTAAGTGGGGTTTTGTATGTGCACTCGTGTGTTTAAGCTGAGATAAGACGTAGCTTTGCGCACAGGTAGTGAAGTGTGGAAACATGTTGATAAGAAGTAGCTGAAAGAAAAGCTAGCATACTCAGGGTAATAAAGCTTCAGAAGCTAATCCAACCACTGCATGTTGCAGATAGTGTGTGTTTGTGTGTATATGTGTGCACGTGTCTGTCTGTGTGTGTGTGTGTGTGTGTGTCTACCGTAGCTTAATTGGTAGAGCAGTGCAAATGGTTTGATCCCCATGAACATACATTAGGGCTGCTCGATTATGGGCAAAATCATAATCGTGATTATTTTGGTAAAAATCATAATTTAAATTATTTTATAATTACTCTGTGACTTTAAAACCGTTCATTTATTTAAACTTTTTATTAAGTAAGTGTTACTTACATAAGGCTACACGTGTCAAAGCAGTGGTGCCTTCGAAGTGCCTTATAAATTGTGTGCTGCTGGACAGATCAATTGCACAATATTTGTTTTACCCCGATGATCCTGTTTTTGTAATTGTTTAAATTAAACGATATATGCGCTTTTATAAAATATTCTCATACAAATAATCTCATATATAATCATATAAAAAAGTAATTTTTTGCATAATATATGAGTTTGTAATGTGTGTAAGTATTATTTATATTTAAACACACACACACACACACACATATAGGGCTCTATTTTAACGATCTGAAACGCAAGTGCGAAGCGCAACGCGCAAGTGAGTTTGTGGGCGGATCTTGGGCGCTGTTGCTATTTTCCCGGCGTGAGAAATAACTCTTGCGCCGGGCGCAAATCAATAAGGGGTTGGTCTGAAGTAGGTTCATTATTCATAGGTGTGGTTTGGGCGTAACGTCAAATAAACCAATCAGAACGCTAGCCAACATTCCCTTTAAACGCAAGGGCGCAAGTTTCATGGCGGGTTGCTATTATTATGACGGATTTACCAGGCGCACGCCAGGAGCGGTTCACAGCCGAGGAGACCGACGTCCTTGTACGGGGGAATCCCACGCTTGCCAGCATAAATCGGGCACGCCGTGTAACGGGAGGTGGATCTGCTTCAGGACTTGACGCCAGCAGAGGACATCGCTGCGTCCACCCTCACCGCTGAAAGGGTTTGGGGGCTTTGAAATCGGACCCAAGAAACGCAAGCAAGGTCCAACCCCAAAGTACTCTTACAAATCAAGTTCATATACATTAAGGTTTCTTATGAAAACATTTTAATTATTATTTACATAAAATAAACGTAATACAGCCACACAACAAAGTTATGAAAATATTTTAATCGTTATTTGCATGAGAATAAATAAAAACTATCACCACAATGCTCACCACTATGATTCCCCTTATCTCGTGTATTAATATTTTTAAGTGTAACAATTTATGATTTGCAAAAATAACTGTTGCATCTGTGTAGATTAGATAAGCAAAGTGTATGCGCGTTGTGCACGCTATACATTATGGTCAAGCATGCGCCCTTAAAATAGCATAATGAACCACGCGCAACGCGCCACTGACTTTAGACTAGTTTTTTTTGGTTAGTAGTGCAATTGTTTTTTGAAACTGCAAAATAGCATAAGAGATGGTTTGCGCCGCAACACGCCTCCTTTTTGCGCTGAACCGCCCAGGGAGCGCAAGTTCATTCCCTAGTTTGCTGACGTGCATCTGTGGAGGGAAAAACCCCGCTGTGCGTCGGCGCAAAATACGAATGATACATGCGTCACTGGCAAAGTCAATTGCGCTGGGTGCAAGATAGGGCCCATAATGTATATATACATTTAAGATTTTTTTTATTTAAATATCGCTTTTTTATTTAGAATATATAAAAAAAATATATATATATATTGTATATACACACACATGTAAATGTTTCTTAAATACATACACGAATGTGTGTGTATTTATATATACACTCTAAAAAATATTGGGTTTTTAACCCAGGGCTGCATGGGTAACTATTGGACAGAACACATTTCTGGGTTAAAATGACCAAAATAATGGGTTGTTTTTACCCAACTGCTGCTGGGTTATTGTCAATCAACCATTTTGAAACAACCCAGCAGTTGGTTTAAAACAAAAGACTATATTTATGCTATATTTTAGCTGCTATGGAAACTCGAAGGTCCGATATGGAAATAAACTGACATGTTTGTTTTATTTTCCTGAACGGGCACATGCCTGTGACGAGTGCAATCGTAAACAGACTTTTTGTGTTTTTACCCTTTAGACGTGAATGCAACGGTAGATAGTTTTTAAGATTTCCACTCTGGAGGATGGATTCACTTTTTTGTGTTTTTAAGCCCCAAAAATGCTGTCGCCGTGTAAACGAAAGGCACATCAAATAAAATATTTTTAAGTTTTCACCCACATTCATTCTCATGTAAACAGGATCTTACTGTATGTACAGTAAATGAAGGCGTGGGAGCCCACATTTTCTCCCTGATTGGGTGTTTTGGATTATTATATGCGCAAGAGGCAAGCTATGGAGCAATTGTCTCTTTTACACTTATCTGTTCTGCTGTGCACGCGTGTGCATGCTCTGTTCTGATTGAGTTCAGCTGAAGGCGGGAGGCGCTTGCTGTTTTTTTTTTTTGTTTCCCATGTAAAGAGCAGCTCACGTGGTGTCTCGTGGCTGTAGCTAGCGAGGTTGACTCGCAGCACTCAACACGTGTTTTTTCCAGCTTGGCAAGCTGACTGGACATGACATGGGGGCGTGGCACTATCAAGGATTACATTTTTTAATTCAAAGTTCGAGGTTGTGATTGTGACTTAATTTCGAAATCGTGACACCCTTAGTGTAAATGTAGTTTAAGATACATCCTCTGAAAACAAGTCCAATACAATTAATAGGTATTCGGTATGTGTTAAAAAACAAATTGAAAGCTTTTTAAAGGGGCCATGTCACAAGACTTTTTTAAGATGTAAAATAAATCTTTGGTGTCCCCAGAGTACACATGTGAAGTTTTAGCTCAAAATATCATATAGATAACTTTTTATAACATGTTAAAATTGCCACTTTGTAGGTGCGAACAAAAATTTGTGTTTCCTTTAAAATGCAAATGAGCTGATGAAATTCAAACATTGATCGCAATGATGGTGGTTTGTTGCAATTGAAACTCAATTGTGCTGTGAATTATTTTCTCTCTCTCTTTCTCTCTGCACTAAATGGCTGTGCCATGGTTGGATAGTGCAGATTAAGGGGAGGTATTATTATAATAAGATCTCCTTATGACATCATAAGGAGAGCCAAATTTCAATTACCTACTTTTTCACATGCTAAGTTACTGGGTTGATCTTTTTCACATTTTCTAGGTTGATAGAAGCACTGGGAACCCAAGTATAGCACTTAAACATGGAAAAGTCAGATTTTCATGCCATGGCCCCTTTAAGATTTTTTTGCAGTTCTCTCTCTCTCTCTCTTCATGAATCCTCCATTTTATGGGTGAAGTACAATAAATCATCCTGTAGCAGGGCTGTTGACAGGTTTGTCATTCAGTTTCATGTGTGTCTGCCCTGCAGATGAATCCACGCTGTTTCCTCATCTAATTTGAGTAAAGCTATAGACACGCCTTAACACGCCAGAAGGGTTTACAGTAAAATATTAGCTTGTTAACAATAGAAGCCCCCCACAACCACCCTAAAGGGGCATCAAACTCATTGATTTGAAGTGATAAAGAGACTGGAAGTCGATCCTGTTAATGAGAGCTTGAACGACAGTGTCCGCTGGCGATGTAATGATGGCGCGTTTTAAAGTCCCCCTGTGGTGAAAATCAAGTTTTATTGGGTGTTTTTAATATGCTTTGTGCAAATTCATAATTCAACACCATTGCTGAGTATTTTCTCCATAAAATTTGAGTTTTCCCAAAGACAGACTCCTCTTAAATTTAATCTCAAATTGCTGGGTTGTTTCAACTCATGAACATTTTCGACCAAATATTCAGTTCACATTTTTACCCAACCCAACCTTTTTAAACTATTTTACCCAACCATAGGTTGAAACAACCCATTATGTGTTTAAACAACAATTGAAAGACATTTAAATTTAAATGGTTTGATGTTGAAGATCTTTATGGTTTAATATAGGTCACATTAGCAGAGGTCTGAATCTAAGCATGCATCCATGTTTGTGTGTTAGTGTTGTGAACGTGTTTACCTTGAATACACTTGTGTTGTTTTAACTGCAGTTTTATGTGAATGCATCTGAAGGTTCTGGACAAGTCAAACCTCTGATTGCCAGGCCACGATGGCCTTCACACCCCCAGAAGACTCGAATAAATCTGTCACACCTGACGTCGATCTTTCCTTGTCCTCCAAACGTCTGGTTGACGGATGTATCAGTCAGTCATGAACTCTGCCGAGCACTGCTGCTCTCGAGCAATACAAATAGGATGATGGGAAAATAGCTTTGCCTCGTTACCTTTTCCTCTTTGATGGATCTTTTTTAGGTAAATGGTGAAAAACGGTGTAATTTATATTGTGTTTAAAATGCTGAGCTACTTGTTAAAGTTAACCCAGCTTACACAGGGGCTTGGTTATACGGATATAACTCAAAATACATGATGAGGTCATTAGATCAATGTCAGTGTTACTGTGGTAAATGCAGGAGACAGCAGATCAAGGACAGATTTATGGATCTGCCCCGCATGAATATTTATATAAATCGATTCACATATTCAGCAGATATTAACAAGAGTTGTAAGCAGTTGATAGACACATATACGGTGAAACTGGAGATGGGGGAGTTTCATTACAGTCTGTCTCTCAACTGCACTCCTATAATGGTCTGATCTGAAAACAGTACACACACAAATTTTTTGTATAACGCTTTTACTGTGTAGACTAATAACCTGTTTTGTACGATTCCTCGCTTTTAATTTGTCTTGCATGAAAGCGTCTCTTACAGACATGTCATTTTGAGATCAGGAAAGCCAAGCGTATCTCCATTATAGTTGATCATTTGTCACCGTCAGAGCTCAGGGTGGTTGTGGTGTGTAAACACTGATGATATTCTGTCATTGTGTTTGAACGGTTTTGTCACGTAAACAAACGGCCGCTGAGAATGAGAGATTACAGTCACTAAATTACATGAGAGGGAATTCATACTGTGAAAATAACTGAGGACAACAAACCCAAAGCCCCATAGCAAAGAGATTAATAGCTTTGTAAATTCATAATCAGAATCATATTATTCACATATAGTGCTGTTCTTATTGTTTGCTCGGTTTTTGCACTATTTTTGGCTGAAACAAACTTACAGTAAAGTTTTTAATACTTGGCTTTAAAAAGAAAGGCTGTCTCTTAGTTGTGCATAGGAACTTGAATCGTGAAGGATTTGGTAATAAGGCTTCATTAAGTTAACTATATAACTGACATTTATATAATGTTGTATTTGCTGATACTATTTGCACCTCAGTATTTCTATAGATAAACAGGACGCAAAAATTAATGATTATATTTATATTCATTAATGGAAGAATAAAGCCATCCCTACACCGTCCTCTACCTAACCCTTTTAAACATTTAATTTATTTTTATTGAATTCAAAACACAGACATTGCATCAAAAGCCAGTCCCACAAGCCATACGCTCTACAACCTGCACCTCTTGAGCCCTTGATTTCCACACATCGATTATAAACTTTACTAGTACTATCTGGGGTAGCGTTCAGTCGCTGCTGTTTCATACTGAATGACTTTACTGAAGAATCGCGACAACTTTTTCCCAGTCCGCAAACTACGTCTCACAACCAAACTCACGCGAGAAGTGACGAGAAGGAAACAACGTGAGTTCTCTCGTGAGACTGGGATTATAAAAAATAGCTTACCATACAAATTGCATGTGCGCTCATTTGCAGCAGAAAGAAGAAATAAAGATTATGAAGGAGGAAATGGTTGGGGAGACTCCTCCCCGAACTTCCAGTTGTTCTCTATGGTGCTCTCTCATTGGCTGTAGGTCATCGCCAACGGTGTTGGGGAAAGTTACTTTTAAAAGTAATGCATTACAATATTAAGTTACTCCCAAAAAAAGTAACTAATTGCGTTACTTATTTACTTTTCATGGAAAGTAATGCTTACTTTACTTTTTAGTTACTTTTGCGTTACTTTTTTGAAAAAGTTACTCAAATATTAATGTGTACATTTAAAAAGTAATGCGATACTTTACTCGTTACTTCAGAAAAGTAATATTATTACGTAATGCACGTTACTTGTAATGCATTACCCCCAGCTCTGATCACCGCTTTTATTTTCAGTCAAAACACATTTCACACGGCATGATTTTGAATCGCCAACCGGTCCAGATATTTAGCATGCCAGATATCTCAAGGGTGTCGGCGACTCGTTGGCAATTCTCTCAAATCACGTCTTTGATAATTCACACTGTGTGTTTGTCACTCGCATGTACGAGCATCGATTTGCCTGTGATTTCGGGCATTTGTCGGGGATTTCTCAAAACCTGTCGGCAAGTCAAAATCTGTCTGAACTCGGCATTAGTGCACTGTAAAAAAAATGCAGCATTTTTGTCAAATCAACATATATTTTTATGTTACTTTTTAACTAATAAAAACAAGTCGAAATTGTTTTACTTAATTTGTTATGTCAACTTTTTAAAGTCAAAACTTAAAATAGTAGGTTGAAAATCCAAGTTGTTTTAACTTCAAGCTGCATTTTTTACAGTGCCAATATAGATAGCATAATTACTATTTACAGACACTGCAGATTTTATAATTTTATTAATTAAATAAAACTTTACCTACTGTAAATAATATAATGACGTTAAGAAAATGCTGATATTGTCACATCTATCGCTGTTTGCACTAAGTGTTAAAATAAGATAAACTAACAGTGAACAAAACTGATTTTATTATTCTTAATGTAAATTTCTAGATTCAGTAAATTGTTGTTTATTTTTGTAGATTTCGTGCAAATGGTAACCAAAACATTTTCATCAAAAGATTAATCTGTTAACATCAAAGCACAATAATCTAACATGAACGAAGAGACAAAAAATATTAACTCATTCCCCGCCAGCTTTTTTTTTTAAAGGTGCCCGCCAGCTTAAAAAAAAAATAATTCACAAAAGTTTCACAAAATGCCTTCCAGAAAAATGTTCTTCTATAAATATATAAACATACAAATATACTAGTCAACATTTGAAGTGGATCAAAAAAGTTTATCAAAGTTGTCCTAAGACAAGAATGGGTATTAGGGATTGGTTTTATGTAAACATTTATTAAAGGTTTTGATCCACTTCGAATGTTGACTAGTGTATATCAAATGACAGAACAGACCTTCTGCTTTCAAACAAACAAACCAAACGGGGGAAAACATTTTTCATCCTATCTTCATTTGTTCTCTTTTATTTATAACCTATAAAAAATACCAAATTTTTAGCAAAAAGCTCAAATAATTGCATTTTTGTAAAGGAATTCTGTTAGAGATCAGATTCAGAACGATGATCA
Source organism: Paramisgurnus dabryanus (assembly GCF_030506205.2). NCBI lineage: Eukaryota > Metazoa > Chordata > Actinopteri > Cypriniformes > Cobitidae > Paramisgurnus > Paramisgurnus dabryanus. Next base: position 31,963,948 of record NC_133352.1, read on the forward strand.
AAACATACACGGAGTTTAAAATAAATTAAATTCGTTTTTGCTTCAGCTTTTCATAAATTCCAACTCATCAATGGTGGGGAAAGAGTTAATATAACTAACATTAACAATGATTATTACACAGCTCTTTGAAATGCTTGATTCTGCTTGGCAAGTCGCTACATTTGCAGGTTTGTTATTCCGAGATAACAACCACCTGAAACGAATAACAAACATCTGCAAACCATTCAGACAGGTAAAGTTTAATATTACACAAATTAAATATAAATATGTCTTTAAATAACATATATGATATTATATTTAAAAACGATTGAATCAAACCGCATGTTTGTGACATTTGAACATCTTATCCTAAACCGAAAGTAAACGGGTTTTCCTTGCAGAAGGTCTGCATTCGTTAAAGGGCAAGTTCGGTATTTTACACTTAAAGCCCTGTTTTCAGATTGTTTATGATAAAATAGTTTATGCATCCTAAAATGCATTAAACTTTCGTTTACAAAGACGTGAAACTCACCGAGTGGTCAGGGGTGTTCACTGATATGCTCACACAAAAATCGCTGCAAAAGATGCTTTCCAACAGGTGTTTTACCATTCGTTGTAAACTTGTGGACCTATTTTTCCAAACGCCTCACACCCGTATATTCTTCCGCTTAGAGCTTGAATAATAGACACTCCAGCCCAGTTGGTGGCGATAATCCGCCTTTGAAAAATTGCAAGAACACAAACAACGTTCCCGGCGCGGAGTAATACCGTACCTCATGGAGTTGGACAAAAACTATGATAAAACCTGTTGAAAAGCATTTTTTGCAGCGATTTTTGGGTGAGCATACCAGTGAACACCCCTGACCACTCGGTGAGTTTCACGTCTTTGTAAACAAAAGTTTAATGCATTTTAGGAAGGATTGTTCCAGTGCACCTATGCAGCCATTACAGAGGTGGGAGGTGATACAAGAAACACCCGAAAATTCTCGGGGCAGCCGCATATTTCGAAATTTCAGCCAAAACCGTTATATTTTATCATAAACAATCTGAAAACAGGGCTTTAAGTGTAAAATACCGAACTTGTCCTTCAAAAATGAGCTAATAAAAACATTTCAAATCAATATTTAATTTTCCTTACCTTACTTATGAGGTAAATAGCTGTTTAGTTAGCGGGAATATGTATAGACAGCTGGTTATTATTGTGTAATAAACCCTTTTAGTGTCATCTGCTCCCTGATCATAAGCACCTTTCACTTTAAAACCCAAGATTTCCTCTATGTAAGTTTTTTTCAAACTGATGCTAAAATAATGAGATACTGAACTGTCAAATATTTTATCTGATTCTGAGAAAAGCCACTTAAGAAAAGAATTTCATCCATCCTCTGTGTACTTTTGAAAGCTTTTTAGATTATCCTTTGGGTTAAAAAACAGGAGGAAATATATCTGTGACAGAAGAGCAAATGATAAGCTAATGTTTCCCTGCATGTGCTGCTTACTCTATAGTCTTGTATGTTTCTAACAATTCTTTTGGTTCACTTCAGAATTGGGTTATGATATATCTGCAACATTATGCATGCTGTTTAGGGATTTGGTTTTTTTCGTACTTTGGCATGCATACAGAAAAATAAAACAATCCAGTTTGCATATTTAAATTTAAGTCCCTGCGCATCTTCTCAAGTGGATTGACATCATCTCATGCCTTATACTGTTTGCTGTAGCAGGTTGTGCTTAAATTATAGATGCTTTTATCCCAAGCGACTTGCAGTTAATATCAAGGTACACATAATTTTTCAGCATGTGTGTTTCTTTAGTTCGATCTTATGAACTTTTTTCACTGCTAATGCAATGCTACACAGGTTTGAATCTGTGTCATTTCCCACACACACACACATACAATCTCTCTCTACTGTTATTCCAATAAAAGCAAAAGCCTACTGAAGAGACAGATGAGCTTCCCCCAATTTTAATTAACAGAAGAGTGATAAGAAAGACTGTTTGGATTTCTGCCCACTGGCTTAAACGTAAAAAACTAGGCAGAAATAAATGTGTTCAATGGAAGTGTTTCGGGAATGAAAGGAACTCAGTCTTCTGTGAATCCCATGCAGGATAAAAGGATGCGCTTGGTCTTCACCTGCCGATTATCGCTAATCTGCGTCCACTCCATCACACAATCACAATTATTCCACTGTTCTGAAAACAAATTACTGCTGTAAACTTCACAGAAGAATTGTTTCTCCTATAGGAAAGGTTTAAACACAACAGTAACATTACTTATTTATCCTGCTGCTGCAGGCTGGAGTCTCTCCACGTGAAGTAAAAGCAGGTAGTGTACATGTACTGTATACAGCAGCACTATTGTATCTTTGTCATTGAATTTTTGTAGCATATGTTCATTTCAAGAGCAAGAATAAAAATCTGTGTATAGCTGGATTTCCATTACAGATTTGTGCAAAACTTTAGCGTTATTTTTCAAAATGTCAACAAGACTATTGCAAAATGATGGCGTTTCCATTAACCGATGATATACGATTGAAACATAGTTTTCCTCTCGCGATAAGTCTGTGTTGGTCAGTTTACTAACATCATGTCCACCGCACTAGGCATTATTTTAATCGAATGATACGTAAGAGTATTATCAAAACATTAATGCCAATAAAAGCCTCTTATACATAGGAGTGTCAACGTGTATCATGGAAGTAATAGTACATTATTCTAAATCTAAAGAGATGTAGGAGTGTTATCCAAACATTATTACCAAGGAAAGCCTCTTATACTTGCATGTATGACTTATTTGCATCAAGTGACTTGGAAATGTGAATAACCCGTCTTTATTGCAGTTTTGCGAAATACACTTTTTCTGAATTTCATGGAAAAACACTGCATGCAAGTGTAAACAATTTTTGTGATACATGGGAGTTTTCAATTCGCCAGCATTTTTTTGTGATTTTCAGGAAAATGTTCTTCTATAAATATATAAACATAGAATATATTTAAAATGAAAGAACAGACCCTCTGCTTTTAAACAAACAAAACCAAAAAAAGTTTAATTCTATCTTCATTTGTTCTCTTTTTATTAAGTTTCTATAAAACTACAAAATTTTGAGCAAAAAGCTGAAATAATTGCATTTTTGTAAAGGACTTTTGTTAGAGATCAGATTCACAACGATGATCCAAACATACACTAAGTTTACAATATTGTTAAATTAGCTGATGCTTCAGTTTTTTATAAATTGGGTAAGAGCGCCACCTAGTGGACAATAGCGGAATTATAGATTACTGTAAAAACTCATCAGGGAAGCGTCATTGGCAGGGAAATGTTTTCTCTTAATTGACAAGATAACTCATCAGTGGCGGAGAAAGAGTTAACTCTTTCCCCGCCATTGACGAGCTAATTTGTCAATTAAGAGAAAACGCGTCCCCGCCAATGATGAGTATTTCCGGTTTTCCGCAGTATCGCTATTATCCATCAGGTGGTGCTCTTCCGCAATTTATAATTAATAATTAGTTACATTTATATAGCGCTTTTCCAGTGCTCAAAGCGCTTTACATATGAATGGGGGAATCTCCTCAACCACCACCAATGTGCAGCATCCACCTGGATGATGCGACGGCAGCCATATTGCGCCAGAACGCCCACCACACACCAGCTTATTAGTGGAGAGGAGACCGAGTGATATAGCCAATTAGTATGAGGGATGATTAGTAGGCCAATGGGCAAGTTTTGGCCAGGATGCCGGGGCACACCCCTACTCTTTTTCGAAGGACATCCTGGGATTTTTAATGACCACAGAGAGTCAGGACCTCGGTTTAACGTCTCATCCGAAGGACGGTGCTTTTTTGACAGTATAGTGTCCCCGTCACTATACTGGGGCATTAGGACCCACACAGACCACAGGGTGAGCACCCCCTGCTGGTCTCACTAACACCTCTACCAGCAGCAACCTGTTTTCCCAGGTGGTCTCCCATCCAAGTACTAACCAGGCTCAGCCCTGCTTAGCTTCAGTGGGCAAGCTGTCTTGGGCTACAGGGTGATATGGATATGTTATATGATAAAACCCGGATATATCGCCTATGGCAAACAGCTGTATGTCTGTGTATGTTTTGAGGATCGTTCTGTATATGATCTCTACCAAAAGTCCAAAAGTTCCACTTCACAAAAATGGAATTATCTAAAATGAAACCTATCACACAAATGAACAATATAACATATATCAGCGTGATACAACTACCTTAAAGGACAAAACCATCTTTCGGAATTTTTTTTTGGAAGTGTTATTTTTTATTTAAAGCCGAGTCCCGTTTGTTTGAAAGGGCGGGGTTTATGACTTGTACTGCAGCCAGCAGGGGGCGGTCAAAGAGCCAGCGGCTTCACTTTTCAAGATGTATGAGGCACACCAGTTTACATGCACAGTCTTACACCGATTATGCTTAATAAACAGATGACATGTGGGGGCATGTAAACGTGTAAAATGTTTTCCTTTTATCGGGGAAAGCTCAAAAACGGCATAAGCACAAACTTCACTGGCATTTCGCTGGCCATGTAAATACCTTAACATGCTTTCTTGCAGTTTTGTTCATGTGCGCATGTCTCCAAGCACTTGACTAAATAAATAAAATAAAAGCTCATGTTACATTTACAGACATGAAAAGAGATTTTTTTGAACAACTATTATGTAATATAGGCGGTGATGTCACAACCTGCAAGAAACCTGACAAATCTCCTAATCACATGTAATTGTAGTTTTCTGCATAGCTGGTTTATTGATTTGCATGTAAACGCATGAAAACAGTTCTCTATAATCAGCAAATTTTTGATAGTTAACTGCTTATTCTGTGCATATAAATGCACTCTATGGCTCGAACTAGAGGTCTTCTCGGGTCCAAAGAAATGTACCCGACCCGAAATGACCCGAATCACTTCATACCCGAACCCGACGTGCATAAATAAAAAAAAATTAAAGAAAGACCCGACCCGAGACAAACCCGAGAAAATAAGACCCGAGTCCGACCCGAACTAGTGAAAAAAATTTTTTTTAACCTGACTGGAACCAAATGTAAACGGCACTGACGTGTGTGCATTCTGCAGACCCACGCGCAGCAGTCAGACAGAAAGAAACTCCGGTGGCCTTGCAACCAATTTGGCGAGCTGCTCCATTCGTTTTACTTTGTTATCTGACAACGACACCAACGTAACCGCTAAAATGTACATTTATAATTGACTGACATGTTTGTGTCAACGAAAATGAACCTTCCGACAACCACACAATGTCGCAAGCGCTCTTGGCAAACAGATGAGAGGTTTGAAAAGGACATTGACGCACACAGGCGAGAGAGTTCGGGTCTTCTCGGGTCCGTTCAGAAAAAACACATTCATTTTTAAATTACCCGAGACCCGATGCCGCTATTATTGTACCCGACCCGTGTCCGAGGCACATGTGAAACTTTTAGACCCGAACCCGATCGGGTCTCGGGTCGGACCTCGGGTTTTCGGATCTAAGTGGACCCGTGAAGACCTCTAGCTCGAACTACTGATCCACTCGATCAGCTGTGTGATGATGTGATTGATTATATATTTGTGATGTTGGAAACAAAGGCGTTTTAAACCGTGGGAATGAGACTCCAATTTTACAGAGAAAATACTCAGCAATGGTGTTGAATGATGAATATGCACATGGTTTGTCTTAAAGGAATAGTCTACTCATTTTCAATATTAAAATATGTTATTACCTTAACTAAGAAGAGTTGATACATACCTCTATCCTCTTAGTGCGTGCACGTAAGCGCTGGGGCGCGCTGCGACACTTCGATAGCATTTAGCTTAGCCCCATTCATTCAATAATATCAAACAGAGATAAAGTTAGAAGTGACCAAACACATCAACATTTTTCCTATTTAAGACGAGTAGTTATACGAGCAAGTTTGGTGATACAAAATAAAACGTAGCGCTTTTCTAAGCGGATTTAAAAGAGGAACTATATTGTATGGCGGAACAGCACTTTTGGGAGTACTTCGACTCGGCGCAGTAACACCCTCCCTCTCCCATTATGAGAGGGAGAAGGGGAGCGGATTTTTCAGGCGAGTTGAAGTACTCCCAAAAGTGCTGTTCCGCCATACAATATAGTTCCTCTTTTAAATCCGCTTAGAAAAGCGCTACGTTTTATTTTGTACCACCAAACTTGCTGGTATAACTACTCGTCTTAAATAGGAAAAATGTTGATGTGTTTGGTCACTTCTAACTTTATCTCTGTTTGATATTATTGAATGAATGGGGCTAAGCTAAATGCTATCAAAGTGTCGCAGCGCGCTCCAGTGCTTACGTGCACGCACACAGATGATAGAGGGATGTATCAACTCTTCTTAGTTAAGGTAATAACATATTTTAATATTGAAAATGAGTAGACTATTCCTTTAAAGTATAAACATAAACATATAAACAACACAAATTGATAACAAAAAATTGCATACACTCTCAGAAATAAAAGTACAAAAGTTGTCACTGGGACAGTACCCTTTCAAAAAGGTACACTTTTGTACCCAAAAAGTGAATATTAGTACTTCAAAGGTACATATTGGCAGTTACCTAAATGGTACATATTAGGACCTTTTTTAAAGGGAACTGCCCCAGCTTTGTACCTTTATTTTTGACAGTGTACTCTCTTGTTATTTTCATTAATAGATTCATGAATATAATATGTTATGTAAAGTGAAACTGTGTTGTTGTATCATTTTCATTTAACTCCAGTACGGGCCATGAGAGAGAAAAGTGTTAATTACGGGCATCTGTATCACCCAAATATCTCATCAGAAATAAACGCTTCTCTCCTCAGAGGCTCGGACGAAAACGAGAGTTTGAGTGGAGAGAGGATGGAGATTTCTATGGGTGTGATTATGGTGAAACACAATATGTTTACACCGTTTTGATGCTAATTATTTCAAGAACATGGCGTTGTCCCCCAGAGAAACTGATGCACACGGGCACATCTGCTGTTTCTCTGCACAGGTTACACAACTGTGGCTAATAATCATTTATATTTCTAAAGCAAATTCACCATTTACAAAGGCATATTGACCAACTTGGTAGTGTGTGTATTTGTGAAATGGTACATTGTAGCTTTATTTCATGAACATAAATAGCAGTAAATTTGATGTAGGGGTTCGGCTGTTTGTTTATCTAATTATGTGTTGGAACAAAATAGTAATGATACTTGCTTTAGGTAAGAAAATGATTGTTTCATATATGTATTTGGTCTTGGTTCCTGGTAGTGTCAGTTTCACAATGACAGTCCTTGTCTGGAGTGGCATCGCATCTGGGTATACAGGGTCCCAGACAGATCCATAGTTATGAAGTAATTTGCTTCATTGTTTGTTTAATTCAGCTCGCATCTTACATTAATAGATTTTAATGCACTCAGACTACGTCCCGTGCACTCGCAAAACATCAGTGCTCGAGCTCTCTATGATAAATAACCATTACGTTGCGCTGAATGCAGGGAGTGCCCATAAGAGTTGTCGTTTTATAGTGTCGCATTGAGCATTGTTAATTATTTACATGACTTTTAAGAAAACTACAATAAACAAAAGGGCTCCGCACATACAGCCCTAAGTATATTCAACCCTCCAAAGTGGCTAGTGTGAGTGGGTGTTGGCAGGTATTAATGTCAAGCACTGTTTGGTACCAATATGTACATTTCAGGTAGTATTATGCACTTTTTTAGTACCGATATGTACCTAATATGTAGGGGAGAGCGGGGCACAACCTAACGCTTTTTGGTTTTGGCTCAATCATTCCAAAACGATTTGAGTTTGAATAATTATATTTTCACACAAGCAACACACACATCTCTGCTACAAATGAACATTTGAAGTTTGTTTCTAGTACTTACCATTCTTGGACAATTACACCAAACGTGACAGAAGTGCAAACGTTACAACTTACCCCATAGGTGGGGTTCATTGTAACAGGCAGGGGGTTAGTTGTAACACTACAACTAAGTTTGCAGGCAAATATTTCAATATTATTTTTTCTATATACTTGAAGTGGATATCGTTTATATATCTGTCTATAATAGACAGTTATCCACACTGTATTCATTCATCCAGCCCTTTTCTAACAAAAGTTCAATTATGAATGGATACAAAAAAGTAGCACAATTATGACATTTTTTTATATGTGACTCAGTCTGTATAACCATACTACAGTTTCAAAATAAAATTTTGAGATGATGAGCATCAAAGTCTGATTTTAGCCATTCATTTCATTATGATTTCAATCTTTGACGTGATCTTATTCAATCAATATTAAAGATATTAACAAAAATAAATTTGACACACGATTGTTGATAAGACAGGCACATTTATTTTGTTGACAGCCAGCAATCATTCGTGTGTAGCCTATTTAAAACAACGCCAAGAATTACACTAAAGTTAGCTGTTTTCATTGTAAGTGCTGAGGGGTTAGTTGTAACACAGCTAAATATTTTCAAACCCACCAAAAAAGTTGCTAAGAGCTGCAGACATATTTCAAAACGATGCTATGTTTTAGTCAACAAGACACTGATTAATATGACATAGCATTGGATTTGGTATCTTACACACCCAACTTAGAAACCGGAAAAAAAACATATGATGAAGAAAAAATTTACTAACATGCCACCCAAACACTCGTTCATCAATAACTCTCTGGAAAAACATTATACATTTACAATTATTTGCGGGAGACCGTCTTTTGGCAGCGTGAAAAAATACCGGAAAACAAAACGCTTAACCTTGTGCAATGTAAACAATCCGTGTTACAACTAACCCCGCATTAGTTTTTGCCCCACGCATATTACTAATATGAACAGTTGTACTTTTTCAAAGGATATCGCCCCAATTACAACTAGGGCATTTTTTTGACCATTTCTTCTTACATAAAATGTAAATATGTACAGAAAGTGTATGCAAATATATTAAATATAAAAATTGTAAAGATTCAATCAACTACATTCCTACTACCTCCACGTTTTTCCATCCCTTGAGTTTTCTTCTAAAGGTCATTTGTTGTACTGTAGTTCTCATGCCCTGCTGTTTGGCCCACAGCTGATGCCCAGACTCCTGTAATCATGTGTTACTCCTGTGGGATTATGGATGGACTGAAATCCTTTTCTTTCCTCCCGCAGAAATGCTCCCTGCATGGCAATTTTATATCTGCATTGTATTGAACTTCTTCCCTTGCTCCAATAATCCATTTCTCTCCAGGCAAAGGTCAGGGTGCATTCAATTGTGGCAGCTTGGCACTGGAGATAAATTCTAAGCAGATACACACGGGATGGGTTGAATTTCATTCCTGCACTCCTGCAATCTTCACCAAGAAATTCGAAAACTTTGCGTGCCATCCTTGGAATCAAATCAAAGCATAAAATCAAAACAGACCTCACTTCTATTTTGAGTTTCTACGGCACAGTTTTTCTAAGTAAGAGCGGCATGATTCAGCATATTGATGTGTCCATTGTAAGAGCTGAATAAGTTCCTTATATTTTGCACAAAATGTATACCGTGCTTTACAAGGTATACATTTTTATCAATATACATGTATGTGTTTCCTGGGTACAAACCCATGACCTTTGCAAAACGCTAACACAATGCTCTGCTTCTATGCTTGATTTTGTATACAGAAAGTCTTCAAGCAGAACCCTGAAACCCGGTTCGTGTTGCCAAAATGAACCAATCTTTAATTCACAGAGCAGAATGAAGGATAATCCTGTGCCCGTCTGCCAACAGTGTTCTGACAGCTGGGAGGATAATTAACATTTTCAAAAGTCATTATCAAATCTCAATGTGTGTTTCAATCTCAAACATTCGAAAAACTAGCATTTGGTCTATTCATTGGGTTTTTAAATATATTTTTTTATGAAATATGAGTGTATTTTTATGTAACTTGAAGATTTAGTTTGCTACAATAGTAGGCATATAGACATGGCAACAGGCTCCCACATGTGGCATAACACATTAAACATAACACATAACACAGGCATAACACATTAAAATTGTGTTCAATTCATTTAAAATACCTCATTAAGAGCAATAAGTATATTTAATTAGTATAACACAAAATAAATATGTACTATAATTTATTGATTTCTTTTTAATCGCATTAACACAATTAGTTTGAGTTTGGGTTCTGGAAAAATAATTTCCCAGCATGCTTTGCAGGCAACTGCTTTTGGAGAGTAATTTTTTAATTAAGTGTTATTTTATGCATTTTTAGGTAAAGAGAAAGACTTAATAGTGTTTAATGTCCGTTTATCTTATTGATTTGATTTTGTGTTATATTTTTTCAATTTGTTTGGTTACCATCGTGCAGAAGAGTGGCGCTTGTGGTTAGGTTGTGGATGTGACGTTTTTCTCTCAATGAGCACTAACTGTGTTAATGCCTGTTTGGAGATCAGTCTCTTCTCACATGCTCATCCAAAGTATCATATGTTATCATTATTAGCATGCTAACATGTGCTTATGCTAATTAGTATGATATAAAAATGTTTTATATAAAATAACAGAATTGAGTTATTCAAACTACACTAAATTGAGTTATTCAGACTACACTAATTTGAGTTGAGGCATCTAATTGAGTATTGCCATTTACTTTAAATTGAGTTGGACTAGCTCGATATATTTTTATTGTGTAAAGCAGTTTTTTATGAGTTAGGGGTACACATTCATATTGGATGGAAATCCTGCCCACATTTTTATTGAGTTAATCCAATGAATCATTTTTTTTGAGTGGCAGTGACTTGAGTTAGGGGCAACAACTGTTTGTCCGACCAATGGAAGATGAGTAATCAGGATATCTGTTTGAAAACAATCATTACAGTACATTTATGCATTTGGCAGATGCATTTATCTTAAGCAACTTATGCATTTTATCAATGTGTTGCCTGGAATCGAACCCATGACCATTTGTGCTGCTTGAGCAAAGCTTTACCAGTTGAGCTACAGGAACAGATTGTAACTCAATCCTGTGAGAAATTTTGTTTTATCATTGTTAACAATTGCAATTTGTTGTAAGTGTAAATTTATAACCGGATAGCATTAACACCTGGATCTCATTGGCTGCATTAACACTGCGTATTTGAAGTGACTCAATCCAGATTTTTCCAGATCAGATTTGACCCATGGAAGTGTAAGCGGGAAAAAAATGCATAGATTCCGATATTCTCTGATTGGTTTCAGGTCTCATTTATAGGTGGAAATAAATCGTATAAATCGTCAGATACATAAATTCGCATCTGCAATGTAAGCAGACATATCGGATATTTAAGTCAAGACGTTTCATTGAAACTGCGACGCTGACAAATGATGCCAACTCAGGTGGACACAACCTGTGATCACATGACTCTTTATAGCTGGTTTGCAAACCACAAAAGAAGAAGAAGACACTTCTTAGCAGCGCAATAGAGGACAGGGGTCCGCTTGGTAAAGTAATGTTGAAGTTTTATGTCTTGTTACAGAAATAAATCTCCATAATCTTGTATAATCATTTTGTCTGTGTCCATTGCATATCGCAACATTTGACTTCCTCTGAGGTTTAAGCTGTTCAGGGTCAGTATGTCTACCTTGAATTGTTTTACCAAGTGTAAATGCTGATATCGGATAGGAGTCGCTTTTAAAAGATGATGTAAGCAGGGCTTCAAAAAAATGGACACGTAATGTCCACCAAATCTGATCCAGCTAGCAATCCTAAAACAACTTCTTTATAAATGTTTATAACATACAGTTAATATATTTTATACAAACTTGAAATTATATATATGAAAATGTATGATTTTATACTTAGAGGCAAGAACTATAAATTCAATAGAGATTTTAGCATTTTATCTTGGCTTCCTGATTTATCAGTCTGACCTCCATATGTCACCGTTCACCATCTGGTATAGAGATGTTTTATGGTGAGATTTTTTTTGCTGGTTGAGCCGGCACAGGCCACGATTTATGTGTTCTTTTGGATTCATTGAAGTTAGTTTGTTATGCATTTACTCCAAGGAAAGAAATCCATTGGTGCTTTACTGCAAATGGACGAAGCCCAGGAGTAAAAACTAATCCACAGGTGTGCATGTATTGTTTCTCTAGCATGCGTGTTTTAAAGTTTTTATTAGCCCGACGGGTGCATCTGCTAGAGGCGCTGATAGTTATTACTGTTGTAGAGATTATAAAGCAACAGGAACGAGTATATGAGAAACCGACTGTAATTCTCCATATGCTGCTTAATGACCAAATATTCATTTTATTAGCACCCATTTACAGCAGACCGTTTAACCTGGAATTGCCAAAAACGAAGGACGTTCCTGATGATTTCAAGCTTTTAAATGGCACTAATTCTTATTCAGAACGGCAGGGGGTGTAGAGAAAACATCAGTTCGGTTTAACAAGGTCACTAAGCTCTCTACAGCTGCATCTGAGATGTCTTGACCTCAGATAATGAATAAACTGCTGTGCAATTTACTGACTATCAGTTAGGGTGCAAATTGTGACTTTGTTCATTTATATGATCTATTTGGCAGACACTTTTTTCCAAGTTACCATTGAGAATCAAACCCATGATCTTTTGCACGGCTTGCGCAATACTATTTGATTGACAGGTACACTATATTGTTGTATGATAGTTAGGTTTGGAGACAGGGTGGAGGGACAGCGGTCGGATGCTAAAGGATCTGCTCAAATAATCTGTGTCCTGAAGTGAAAGAGCGCAATGTTTCCCTTTACGCCTGCGTATCCACATTTAATCACCAATTAGCAGCTCCTCTGGATCACATTAAGAGACCTGCTGAAGCGAGAAATTACAGCTGCTTCCCGTTTTTCTGCCAAACTGTATTCTTTATCAGCTAACAGAGAGATAACAAATAAGAGTTTAGATCGTTGTGTTGACATTGTTAACTTGTTCATGAAACTTTTTTTGGCATTTTAGAGAGTGTTTGCCCAAGAGTTTTGAAGTGTGCATTTTAATGAATCATTCTTAATTATATTCACACAGCATTCACTTTGTTATACTGTACAGCAATGCATTAGCATTTTTGCATGCTATGGATTTAGCATAAATGTGACCCTAGAACACAAAACCAGTCATGAGTGTAATTTTTTTTTAATAAACAAGCTTTCCATTGATGTATGGTTTGTCAGGATATAACAATATTTGGCCGAGATACAACTATTTGAAAACCTGGCATCAAAAATGTTGAGAAATCGCCTTTTAAAGTTGTCCAAATAAAGTCCTTAGCAACAGATAATATGAATGATAAATAAATTTTTGATATATTTACACTAGGAAATTAACTAATTATCTTTACTTAATATCCTAACAATTTTTGGCATAAAAAGCGGGTCTTCTATGGCATTGTGTAGCACCTTTAATCTCAGATTTGTGTAAGTCATTCAATACTGAAAAGCTTTGATAAATTAATTAATTGCCTTTTTTCTCAAAAAAATTCAAATTACTTTATATGAAGCGCTATCATGTAGGTTGAGACAATCTGTCACTTATGAAGGTCCATTTTAGTAAGGATGCTTCCTCAGGATTCACCTAAAAAATGCTGGGTTGTTTCTAGTCATAGTTACTGTTGGGTTAAAATAACCTAAAAAAGTTAATATTTGACTTTTGTGTTGATACAAGAAGGCTAGATTTTGGAGCAGTGCCATACGTTAATCTATGGCTTAAACTATTTCTTACATTTTTATTTACACACTTAAAATGCTGGGTTATTTTCAGCGCAGTGTTGGGTCAAAAAAAAAAGGACAAACCCAGTCTTTGGGATAAATTAACTAACTTTAAACGAATAAAGGATAAATCACAATCCAAAAGGTTGGGTTCATCCCTTTTAGACCGTGTTGAAAATAACCCAGCTTTTTAAAAGTGTAAACTCAAAGAAGTCTGAGTCAAAAAGACGTTAAAATTTTTATATTTGACCCAACAATGGGTTAAAACTAGGGATGTCAAAATATTAATCGCATACAAAATAAAAGTTTGTGTTTACATATTATATTTCTGTGTCTATTGTGTGTAAATATAAATACACACATGTGTGATTCTCACAAAATCCAGATTTAGAAGGTGTCCAGCATCAGATTTTTGCACATATAAGATTAAGGTCTGAATTAAGCAATATCTCTCGAATAGGAGTGTGATATAGCTCTATATCATCACGGCTGTGATGAGGCACGAGGCCGTAGGCCTCCGAGAGCGATATTGCTTTTATACAACAGTTCGACGGCACACGTTTGAAAAAAGAAAACTAGAAAAAAAACAACAGAGTTATTTTAAAAGCCTCTTTGTTTGGGAACTACTTTCTTCCGCCACGGATTTGAGGGCGGCCAGAATGACAGGTAACACATTTTCGGCTGCTTTGAATCTCATAATAACTCAATGGACGGAAAAGCTGTTTCTTTATATTACTGTTTCTTGGTCACAAAGTGTAGTTTTAAGATTAGTTCAGTTCGAGAATATATATGTATTATATTTAAATCTGCAGTCAATTAGTAAAGATAGCGCCTGTTTGAACGTTTGCTTAGTAAGATTCGGTACGTATGAGAACCAGAGCATGAGCGGACGTCAGTGTTCACTCGCCCCGCTGACCACCGCCCTCTCTGGGCTACATCTCTGACAGGGATTCCCTGGCTCTGATGTTGGCCCTGTCTGTGTTTGATGGTCAAAAATGAGATCAAATCAGCAGTATTTGGTGTCATGATCAAACTATTACTTGTTTTCTTATTCATATTTAGTGTCTTTTGTGTTGTTATTGTTTTGGCGCGAGGTAAAAGTTAATAAAACTATACTTGTATAATGTAACTATTGCTTTACCATTTAATCTTAACGCGATAAGAGCACTCGCTTGTTATTAGACTTTGTTCTTGTCAGTACTATATAAAACTGTTTTTTATAAGTGTCAGAGAGATGTTTTTGCATGCTGCTTATAAATATATCAGTGGTGATATCTCATAAGGTGTTTTAATAGTCCCGTCACAATAAAATAAATGATCAGTGTCCACATTTAAAAGCTGCGGGGCTTACCTGCAGTTCCACTGTGTTTTCGCGTTCTGAGAAGAGATATCGCTACAGAAAAAAAAAGATTGTTTACATTCCTCTTTCCAAGTGTTAATCGTCCACACGATGTGACAAGACATTACTCCCATTAAGTTTAACGTAACATCCAAGAACGCTGATCTTTGATGGAATAATCAGTTCCGATTGTGATTCACACTGATTCACGAGCTAGTGAACTAATGAGACACACGGAGAGTTTTTAAATACAGCGTGTCTGTGTGTGTCCGTGTGTGCAGTTTTTCCAGTCAGAGACGAGCCTGTTTAATAATACTAAAATGACCAGCAGGTGGCGCGGAATGATTCAAAATGGTGAACCGGTTACTGGGCCGTTATCAGTAAAATAACGCACGCCCCTTACTGTTGTATAAGTAAGGGATAATGTAGAGTCAGCCGGTAGTTATCGGGAAATAAGCCCCGACAGTGTGATCAGGACCCGACGCGAAGCGGAGGGTCTTGTATCACACTGAAGGGGCTTATTTCCCGATAACTACCGGCTGACTCTACATTATCCCGCTTATTACACGGCTACTTGTCACATAAGAAAAAAAACTGGACATGAATATGAATTTGAAACATTTTATTGGCATATTTGTTTTAAATTAACATTATTTATCCTTCCGCGAAACTTTGCACAGATGCATAAAATGATCGTAATACCTTATTAAGATCCTCTGCTTCATACTTGTCTGTCTCCATTTTTTTCTCTTTTAGCCAGTCTTTGAGAAGTTTTAATGCCCATTCTGTATTTTTGTGTGTGTTGGCTTCGTAGTCATGCTCTATTTTGTCAAGTTCAGTCTCAGTAAGCTCTCTGTGTCTTGTCGTGGTTGTCCAGTGTTTGTCACAAGATGGCGCCAAACAAACAGTAATCTTTATTGGCGCGGAGCGATCTTTCTCGTAAAAGTAGTACCGGCTATGCGTTATTATTTTGGAGCGGTTATTATTTGAAAAGAACGAACCTGCAAATGTCTCAACTGACCAATCAGAATCAAGCATTCCAGAGAGCCGTGTAATAATTTACTATAATCATTATTTTTAGGGATTTAAAAAAATATTTCCTAAAGAATTTTTTTTTTTTTTTTAGATTATCATTATCAAAAATGATCATTACCGCAACATGATATTACATTAAATATATGCATTTACAAACTCATGTTTCGGTAATGAGAACTAAAAAGTTGTCTAGGTACTATGACAAACAAAATTTCAACTTTTATCTGGAGAGAAAAAATAAGAACTGCTTACCTGGTAGCCATCTTGAGTGTCACAGTCAATTATGTCCCTTCCAACCATTTTTTTTTTTTTTTGAAAATGTTAGTTCCTTGAGGGTTTAAACAATGATTGAAAATTCTTGCGGAGGATGAGAAAATTGGTCTTGGACACATTTATATTTCTTATTATTGTCTCTACATTTACCAATGATCACCAAATACCACATGTTTCTTTACTGTAAATGTTTATAGTATAACATGCACTGAAGCTTTTTTTTTTTTGATTTTTTAAATTATAAATATTTCAATGTCAAAGAACCCAAATCCAGTCATGGACATGTTGCGGTAATGACAATCTTCCTCTTAAATGTGGAAAAAACAACAAAATTGGTTTGTATGATGTCATTTGAAATCATGTGCAAAATAGTACATGAAGAGATGTTTGTATGCTTCTTATTTTGATAGCATTTACTTTTTTAATCAAAATGTTTCATGACACCTCATAAGTCTAATTTCGCGAGAATCATCCACATATGTGTATACATTTAAGAAAAAGACTGTATTTATGTTTTATATATATATATATATATATATATATATATATATATATATATATATATATATATATATATATATATATATAAAATATATCAAAATATAAATAAATAAATACATGCAAATGTTTCTTAAATACATACATGCATGTGTAAATTTATATATACAAAATAATTACACACAGTGGACATGCATATATTATGCAAAAATGAACTTTTTAATTTGTATGCGATTAATCTTTTGACAGCCGTAGAACAACCCAGCATTTGGGGTTAAAACTACTCCACATAGCTTTGTGAAAATAGCCCAGGTTTTTTAAGTCTAAGGAATTACAGCAAACAAGATGAGAAAGAGAAGGAACTGCAGTATTGTGATTTATTGCATGACACAAACACGGTAGCCTAGCATTTCATCAGTTGAGTCTGTGGGATTTTGAGAATTGCCCTCTGGAAGTTTCTATTGTTGTATCAGCTAACTTTAGTTTTCTGTTCTCCAGGGCCTGCCTGCAAGTCAGTATCCCCTAAGCTTGAATGTGATGAGCCCAAGTGTGGGAAACTGCTAGATAAGGCCAGTGAGAGCGGAGCGTCACTTAATGAGCTCTCCACCTCCAGCTCTGAGACTCACTCTGAAGCCACTTCACCCCAGGACGGAGGACCGATCCTGGTGTCACGCGGTGAGGTGGTCGGGGAAACCAGGGCCCCTTGCGGAGCGCTGCGTTCCGTCTCCCGGCCTCCGAGCACTCTCACTCTGGGTCGACCACCCAAGAAAGGTTCCTCTGTGCAGTGGATGGAATTACCGGAAAAGAGGAGGAACAGCGAGCTGTTCCAGTCCCTTACCAGCGGTGTGGGTTCGAGGGAAGGTACGGGGTGCGGTCTGACCCGAAGGAAAACCTTGGAGAGGCCCAGTGCAGAGGAAGAAATGAAACAGTGTATCCGAGAGTTCCGAAAGATCAGGATCCCGCCGGCATTCCCGGAGCGCAAGCGACAGTGGCAGTCGGAACTGCTTCAGAAGTACGGTCTATAAAGAAACCTCAGGGGGGATGTTTTACATGTCATGTTTGTTCAATAAGTTTGGAAATGCTTAAAGGCCTTGATGCACATTGATAAACAAAACTGTAAAAAAAAATGTAAAGTGGGAATTCGGAAATCGGACTTTCACTTTGTTTGCAAAAACGGTTGACAGCACAATTCATTTACTATTCATTTCTTTGAAATCTGAATAAAAACAACTACCAAAAAAGTGAAGAAAATTGATTTGAAGACGTTGTTAAAGAGATTCATGAACTGAAAGCCATTTCATTAATGTCACTTATTGTAAATACTAACTCCAGAGATCTTGTACTGTATAAACTATTGAATTGATTCTGTTGTCTTTGGTGTCATGTGCCAAAGTGAAAGCAGAACTGAATCCTTGTGTTGTCTTGCTGGACAAACGCAATTTACTTGAACTGAAACATAACATTATTTCATCATAAGTCCTTCCAAAGTCATTAGTAGGTTTACATATATCACAGCCACCGCACTAGCCATCAGGTGGGTTCGACTTGATGTGGCACCACGCACAGTCAGACCAAGAGCAAGATCAAAGTATCCTGAAAACGATTCGCAAAATCAAAATCAAAAATGAACAATTGAACAAATATCAGCATGATAACAACTACCTTAAAGGACCAAAACCATCTATCGGAATATTTTATTGGAAGTGTAAATATTTTTTTATTAAGAGCCGAGTCCCGTTCGTTTGCATGGAGAGGGCGGGGTTTATGACTTGTACTGCAGCCAGCCACCAGGGGGCGATCAAAGAGCCACCAGCTTCACTTTTCAAGATGCATGAGGCACACCTGATATGGACTCATTGGCCCTGTCCCAAATGGCACACTCCGGACTTGTGGACCTCCTCAAAGTCCACACTTTGATGACATCATGTAGTACAGACCCTTGACGCGAGTCCAAAAGGGCGCACCGGAGTCGTATTTTGGGAAAGACTCCAGAGTCACACCGGAAATAGGAAGAGAAGTGTGAACTTCTCCCTTCCATCATCTGATTGGTCTGATTCCTCTTTCGCAAGGACTTCTGGGTTGGTAAAGTGCGGAAGCCTGCTGCAGTGAAGACCGCATCAAGGGTGCAAAGGGGGCGCTGATGAGCACACTAGTGTAAAAATGACAGATGGGACAACCTACGGACTCGTAGACTAAGCGAGCACGTGCAATTTAAGGCCATCAGACTGAAAGTCCACATGAAGTGCGCCATTTGGGACAAGGCCAATAAAGTGAGTAGGTTCAATATCACTGGTCTTAAAGGGATAGTTCGGCCAAAAATGATAATAAACCCATGATTTACTCACCCCCAAGCTGTCCGAGTTGCATATGTCCATCGTTTTTCAGACAAACACATTTTCGGATATTTTAAAAAATGTTTTAGATCTTTCAGTTGATTAAATGTAATGTTACGGGGTCCACCCATAGTCCACGACCTTCAAGTCCAAAAAAAGTGTGTCCATCCTTCACAAATTAAATCCAAAAGGCTCCAGGATGATAAAGAAAGGTCTTCTGAGGGTAATCCGCACGGTGTTGTTGTAGAAATATCCATATTTAAAACTTGATTAACGAAAATAAATACCTTTCGGTAGCGTAAAAAGTGGGTGGGTCTTGTGCCACCCACATGGTTCCTACACCCATGCTTTGATGTCATCCGCCTGTCAGTCTACGTGGTGCCACATAAAATCGAACACAAATTTCTAACGAAGAAGACACAGGCTGTTATCCAAACATTTATAGCAAGGAAAGCCCTTATACTTGGAAGCGGCCAAATATGAGGTGCTTCTGGGAGGTTTTTGCATCTTTAAAAATGATCATGTGACTTACGCACGCCATGTGACCTGTATATGTGATAAAACTGTTTCCATTGCATTTTTGCGATAAATAGTTTTTTCGCATATAAAACGTTTTTGTAAGTGTTTCCATTGGGCCTATTTTCACGCAATTTGAAGGGTAATAGAAACAGAACTAGTGTTGTGGTCGCTGGGACTCGGGTCATGTGCCAATCATATCTAAATAAAAACAAAAATTCGGTAGAAGATGAGAGAAGTATTTCCAGGATTTACTAATAAGCCATTGACAGAAGCTACACTGTAAAACCTAAAAGTTAACTCAACACAAACCATTTAAGTGAACCGGTTGCATTAGTTTTAAAACACATACATTTTAGTACTGTGAACTAAACAAATTGAGTCATATGCAGTTATGTACTTATGTTTAAGTTTACACTACTTAAATATAAGTGCATAATTGCACATGACTCAAGTTCACAGTACTTAAAGGTATAGCGGAGGATTTTCTCGAATTTTAGAAAAGAACCGCCTTCTCCACGTTTTTAAAAAATGCAATTGCACAACACTCCTGATTGACAACTAGGAGGACCAATAGTGTTGATGATCCACCCGGAAATAGAAAATCCTCCGCAATACCTTTAAATTTATGTGTTTTAAAACTTAAATGGTCTAATGCAACCGGTTTACTTAAATGGTGTGAGTTAAGTTAACTGTTAGGTTTTACAGTGATACAATACACACACTATGTTTTGTTTATGCTTGTAAAGTCACGGCTTTAAACAGGACAGTAACATAACATACAGTATGAGTTTCCCCAAAATACAATACACTGTAGTTCTGACCTGTTGAGTTTGCACAAAGTGAGGATTTTGTCCTGTACATAACTAAAGTCTTTGTGTACAGAAGAGGATTAAATTCAGAAATAATCTATCTGTATGTATACTAGAGCGAGATAAAACACTCAAAAGAGGAGTGAAAGCCTTATTTCACTGCAGTTTGTACCTGGCCTGTATGATGTAATTGAAATTCTAGTCTTACCTATATCTGTGAATTGTATATTCGGACGATATAAATATATAAAAGTGAAGTATATATTTGCTGAGATATATTTAGAATGAGCTTGCAGTGTTGATCAGATCCAATGGGGATGTGGGAATTTTATATCAGCTACAGTATGTAGATAAAGTATATAATATGACTTTTTCCTCATTACAACACTGTAGAAATTACAGTATTTTTGGCAGCTGTTTGCCAGTAACTTACTGTAGATTTAAATGCAGGCTTTTTACTGGCAACAGTTAGTTCATAGTTAAATAAACTTTAATCATTAACAAGTCTTTATCTTTACAGAATAAAACTAAAATGACAGCCTCATGCAAAGCATTCTGGGAACCAAAATCTAAAGAAAAAAACATTGATGAGGATTTCTGGTTTCCAGAATGCTGTGCATGAGGCTGTTATTTTAGTTTTATAAAGATAAAGACTTGTTAATGTTTAATGTTCATTTAACTTTGAACTGTTGCCAGTAAATAACATAAATGTAAATTTACAGTAAGTGCTAAACAGCTCATAACTACAGCAAATGTTTTACAGTGAACCCTTTGTTAGAAAGATTAAATGTTTACATTTTATATATTTGACCGGCCATCATAAAAACTTGATCTCTTGTATTTGAACGCTGTTTTCTCTGTTGTCTCGGGGTGGTACCTAAAAACTGCACGTTGCCTGGACTGCTTAGATATTATATGTGACCCTGAACCACAAAACCAGTCATATAATTGAGATTTATGCATCATCTGAAAGCTGAATAAAGCTTTCCAGTGATGTATGGTATGGATAGGATAGGAAATCTGGAATTTGAGGGTGCAAAAAAATCAAAATACTGAAAAATATTGCCTTTAAAGTTGTTTGAATAAAGTCGGTGGCTACACATATTATTAATGATAAATATATTTTTGAAATATTTACAAAAATATATAATTTACAAAATATCTAAAATGAACATAATCTTTACTTAAAGTCCTAATAATTTTTTGGCATCATTTTGACCCATACAATGTATTGTTGGCTATTGCTACAAATAAACCCGTGCTACTTATGACTGGTTTTCTGGTCCAGGGTCACATGTTATGTGCACTTCATTTTGTAAAGTGGTTTGTGTGTCTGTGTGTTTGCTTCTGTCCACAAGCAGTCATTTATGTGAATTTTATGAAGGACTTTTTTATATTACGAGGTGATTTTGGAACCTCAAAGAAATGAAACCAGAAAATGTGTTACTGCAGACCATAAGCTTGTCTTTTTCCAGGATGGGTAGGGACCTCATAGGGGTCTTACATGGGTGGCCCAGGTTGCTTTCCCTAATGTTTAATTTTTGGTGTGCTTAACATAAATTAAAGTTTAGCGTAAAACTGAGCCAAGAAAGATTTATTCCGATATAAAAATGGAAATAACCACTGGCATTGAGCCAGTACCTCAATCCACATCTCGATAAATATTCTGCGTTGTCATCTCTAGAATGATCTTTCCATCTGCCATAGGCTGAATTTCCATCGACGTTTCCATCTTAATTAAAACATGAATTTGAAAAATGAGTTGGCAGTCGTTCAGATTGATGTGTAAGGTGTTTTGCGCACATTTAAAGCACATAATTCTGTAAATGCTGGTTTGAGACGTGCCGTCTCGATCCAGGACACAGGTTTGAAAAGCACAAGGCTCAATTGACTCTGTTTGAAGTATGTTTTATGGGTTTCAATCAGACTTTGTCTATTGTTAAAGAATTTGTAAAGACGTTAATTGTTCTCTTTTAATTTTCCTCAATGTCCTCTAATAAAAGTTATGTTACGATGGACTAGTGTGTGTTTTCATTTAATAAATACATTTACTTAAACAGAAATGATCACTAAAACGTTAATGACAAAAATGTAACATATTTTAAAGAAAAGTTAAATGTAACTTTAAAGGAAACATCTGAATGAGATTTACATATGTCACTAACTTTTGTTAACATCAACAGATCTTTATTTAATTTTTTTTTTAAATCAGGCAATATCAAAGTCAGCCTTTTTGAAGGACCTCTCTTCTCAACCTACAGTATGAGCTTCACAGAGTCAGGTGAGTTTTTAATGTTTTATATATGTAATTTAAGATAATTGCACTTAATATTTCTTTTGTCACAACCAAACGATCATCAGACCTCTGTCCTTCACCTTTATTTTAATATTAACTTTAGTAAAGAATAAACAAAATGGCTACTGCATTTAAAACAAGTTCAGTGTTTAATGGTTCAAAATATAAAGTTAACATTCAGTTTGAAATCATTCTATAATCTTATTTATATTCATAATTCCATAAACAAAATGTTAGGTTTGCCAATAAGAAGATTTAACATATTTTAAAAGATCCTTAGTGCAAAAACTTTTTTGCCACTGTTGTGTTGTTGAAACCCGTTACAAAGACTGTGAACTACTATGCAATACTAAATTGTTATGCTAGGGCCACACCGAAATATTTTTTTAATCTTATCTGATTCTCATAATGTGAGAGACCATAAACATGATGAAAAAAATTGACGATTTAACACGTTTGTTCCTATAGTGTGTGGAGTGCCGCTATGTGGTCATGACCATAGACATTACATACGTAGATGCCTCATAGACTGACGCTGCTTATTGGAGCTGTTGTATCAGCACGGCCGCCATCTTGGATGGGTCTTCAATGCATTTATTTCTACTGAGGAAGGTGTTTTCCCAACTACAATAATCATAACATCCAGAATTTTTACTTGATTTTCACACAATTTGGTAAGTAACGTTTGTTACGATGAATATTGTAAATTGTAAAATAACAAAAATTATTGTTCAGTCTTACTATGAAAGCTATCCAGTGTGTTCTGGTATCAATACTGCGCTGGTTATTGTAACCGTAAACTGCACAAAACACAGGCATAGTTGCACGATCTCCGTCGACTTCAACTGACTCTGGTGCTAGGATATGGTGAGGAGACCCAACCAATATGGCGGCGACGCTGGATTGCTTTGTGAGCACGTCATGAGGCATCTACATATATAATGTCTATGATCATGACAGCATACCACGCACCATCAGATTAGCTTTACAAACAATGCAAGTCTCAACTGAGAACATAGGAAAACTCATGGAGATCTTGCAATGTTTCTCGTGGCCAAACGTGACTTTGCAGTAAACAAACATGGCGAACAATGGGCATAAAGAACGACATTAATACAATGGTATGCTTTTTTACATCTCTGATGTCCATCTCATTTTGGGCTGTGCCTGCTGCGCTATACAGTTGACCAGATTTAGACGCTCTTAATGCACCACAGGAAAATCTGATAAGATAATTGGTTCAACCACAAGGACTATCGGGACTTTACCTAGGATTGTTGTGAGGGGGAAGATCAGCCCAAATTCAGCCTAAATATCGTGTGGTGTATATCCAGTTTTAAACTGTTTTTACACACTTCTGGGTTCAAGATGGTTTGGGCGGGGCTAAAACGAGCACTGAGCATAGCTCCGCCCCTAACACAATCACGAGCATCCATTCAGGTTGTAGATGGCAGCTTTCTCGCAAGTGGGCGTGGTTTTAGCGCAGACAGTGGACACGCCCCCAGCATTTGACAGTAGAGGATCCTGCCTGTTTTTTTGTTCAAAATTTTGATAGCTTATTTATTTGGCACTTTTTAATCATTCAGATTATTCAGGTCATTAAGAAACACATTTTACTGTGGTTTCACAAACTGAGAACAAATTTAATATCTGACTTTACACGGACTTTATAGACCGTTATTGAAATGGTTGTATATTTCTTAACCAAAACGTCTGCCAGGTGAGCCAAATCTCCAAGAGCTGCTAAAATGACTAATCCAGCTTGGAGCAGCTGTCAAAGCCACCATTTGATCAGGAATGTTCCAGCAGAGCTTTCTTTCTGTCTCAGATGGCTGGTAAGTCTTCAGGAATATTATTACTGTGAGTCAGAAGATCATCGTCTTATTCTTAGGAGCTGAGACTTCATCTCCGGTAAGTCTTTGTCAGGATTTATTTGTGTGTATCAGATGTCTGAAAGAAGCTTATAATAAAGAAGTTCCTATTTTGGTGTTCATATCAGTGAAGCAAATCTAATGTGGTTTATTCATTCTGTACCATTCAAATAGATGTTCGCCTCATATGTGAAATGTAATCAGAGATTCAAGGAATCAAGGTCTTAACTTGATGTCATTTTATAGTTCGGTTTGAGTGTTACATCATTAATTCTGGTAAAAGCACAAAAAAAAATAATCTGTTGATGGGTAGATGGGAAGTTTCAAGCAGCTTCATCAGTGTCCTGCTGTACCACAGGCTACATCTTCAACTGTTTCTCAAACACAATGATTGCATCCTCTGAAGGCTCCATATCTCGGCTGCCACATCATCACGCATCATATCTCATATCTCAATCCGAAACATGTTTTGTGCCTTTCATTCGGCCATTTTTGAAAGATGCATGAACTGTATCCTCCATGCCTTCAAATTACTCACAGTCCTTTGCACACATTCAAAAAACATTGCGAGAATCAAATTGGCACTTTCGGCACCCAATTTCATTTTAAAATATAAGCCAAACATTGGTAGGAAATGAGTGGGCACAGCTCACCCAATTTCAGTATGAAATGCAAGACAAAAACATGTTTTACGCACAAAGACATTTATGTTTTCTTTGATTTTTTTTGTGCATTTATCACAATTTTAAAGGGGACATATCATAAAAAGACGTTTTCCATGTTCCACTCCCCTTGTGATGTCAGAAGGGGATAATACTGTCTCTTAATAGCTCCACGCCCCCCAGTTTGGGAACCAATCACTGCCTTAAACAAGAGGGTTTTTTTGTCTGGTTGTTTTTTTTCTATGTATCTCACGCAAGGCATGCAATTGCATGGGGCCCCACGTGCTTGGGGGCCCCCAGATGGCCACAAGCGGTTAGCTTATTTAATGTTTTTTTTTTTTATTACCATCTGGGGGCCCCCAAGCACGTGGGGCCCCATGCAATTGCGTGCCTTGCGTGATGGGTAAACACACCACTGATTGTCAGAAGGACTGTACTAGGAAACAAACACCCTTCCTAGGCCACATCCTCGCGTTTGAGAAACACCTAATGTCTACAGTTCTTAAATAATGTATTATACGTTATACTTTATTTTATGACCTATAATAATGTTAGTTTATAAGCTAACTCAAATGAATGGAATACATGGAATATTAGTATTTTTTAATTATATCTGACATTAAAGACCCCATTGCTGCAGTTTTCTGTATTCATACAGTATGTCTCCTATTTAAAGAAAGTCTATTTTTTAAATGCCTGATCTTAATTTACATCACCTGTGTGCTATGATTTACTGCTTGGTGTGGTTGCAAATAAGAAGGTTGTACATTTATATTCTAGAGAGCATTTTATTGGACGTGACTTGGATCTGGATATATTCATGAGTGCTTATAGTTATATAACCTTGATTAAAGATGAGTTTTATATTTCTGTTCAGTTTTTTAGGAAGAAAAAAGACTTCCTGCAAATTTGAACTGCATGTATTTCCACAAAATATGAATCAAATAAAAATGAAATGAATAAGTGAAAGCAAAAAATTAATGAAAATGTATATACAGTTTCCCAAATACAATTTGTTTTTATATTTAAACCTTCTGGTTGATGTGACAAAGATATAGGCTGCAACTAACGATTATTTTCATAATCGATGAATCGATTTAATATTTTTCGATTAATCGACTAATCGGATTAAAACCTCCTATTAAGTACTCAATTAGATTTGTTACTTATACTGAGGCACTTAATGATGGTATTTACATGTAGAAGTGTACTTTTAAAACTGCAAAATCCACACACTTAATAATAATAAAATCAACCTTTTTTGATTTTGATATTTTAAGCCTTAAATAAAAATGTTTGTGCAGCCTTTAAGTAGTAAAACATCTTTAAATGTCAAAATAATAATAAACAAAACATATTAAGTCTACACGGATGTGCTGGTGAATAAATTTAGCCACAGATTAATAAACTTATTTTTTAATCTTCAACTTGATGAGTAGACCTTAACATTATTCGTTATTAACAAAATAAATAAGTCATTATTGTATGAAAGTGAACTAACTAATAAAAATTGAAAAACATAATGAAATTAGAAATAAATCACTGTAAAAAATTTGCTGTAATTATGCAGCTGGTTGCCAGTAACTTACTGTAGAAGATAAAGACTTTTTAATGTGTAATGTTCATTTAACTTTGAACAAATTGTTGCCAGTAAATAACAATAATTTAAAATTAATAATTTAAAATCTACAGTAAGTAACTGGCAACCAGCTGCCAGTAATACTGTAATTTTTACAGTGTATTAATCAATTGTTATCAATTTTATCGCTAAGTTATTGCAGCCCTACAAATGTCTGTGATAACCCATGCAGCTAAAGTCAGTAAAGTTTTTGTTATTTACTGTTTTCTACATAAAATCATCCTATATTATGTAATATAATTATATCTTTAATATTTACTGCAGTAAGATCATGTCAAAGATTGAAGTTAAAATAAAATCAACGATTGAAATAAAAAACTTAATTTTTCTCCAAATCTGACACTTTAGACTGGATTTTACAGACAGAGTCACAAATCATTAATTTAAATCTTCTTTTTATATTATTTGTAAGATTCAGATGTAGTATTTTACAGTTTAGTTACATTTTTAAGCGTAATAATATGCATTGACTATTTCCCCTTGAAAGTTTACATGTCGGAAAAACAATGGAATTAAATTAAAAATAAAACAGTGATTCAAAGCTTAAAATATTCTGACATTTGACTAATAGGACTGTTTTATGGAGAAAAAGGCTTGTCCAAATCGCATTTAAATTAGAAATTTAAAAGACAAGTTAATGTGAACAGTGGAGAGATTAATCTTGGAAGGGCTGAGCTGAGTATCTCTGCTTCCATTAATACAGAGTGGGTGAATGTGATGTTCAGCATGTGAATTAAAGCTGTCACATCAGTACAACCCGTGTCGTGAAAATTACACGTATGCATTTGGCACACATAACGTAAATGCAAACATGCGCCGTGAGATGGTTGGATGTGCTCTGAAAAAAAGACAAGAAACCGTTCTCATCTCTTCTTTTCCTCACAAAAGAAAACACTTGTTATATATGCATGATGCATAAATGACAGGGAACATTTAAATATATTTGAATAGAGAACAAAAGATGGAAAATTTTGCTGCATTGTTCTCGTGATCTCCATGGCAACTTTGGAGCAAGTGGCTTTCCTCACCTGCTTTAGAAAGCCGTGGTCCAAGCGATGGGAGGGGAATCGTTCGCAAAAAGCTCGCTGCGTGTCACGCTTGGCTGTGGTATACAGAGAAAAATGACAACTGCAATTACGAGGCACTCAGAACCCCATCAATCTCAGCGCTCGACAGCAAACGTTGTACATGTAAACCATCAAACAACCTTTAGCACTATTCCCTACTGTACTTTGGTGGCCTTTTCAAAATTGTATATGGTAAGAAAGTCAACCCTGCTGAAAAAAAACAATACAACATCGAATGGCTTTCGTTACAAATACCTCTATGATCAGTTGCTTACCATTAGACCCTACTGAAGACCAGCTAAAACCAATCTAAGCTTGCTGGTTGGGTCAAGCTGGTGTAGCATGCTGGTTTTTGGATGCTTTTTAGCTGATCTTAGCTGGTCCCACCAATTTAAACCAGCTTGACCAGTGGGCGGTTGCAAAAACATCTAAGACTAGTCTTAAAAGGTAGTCATGTATTTTTTCTTCAAGACTGATCACATTTGTTTTAAGCATGTTACATTAACATGTAGATTGTTTTAATTTAATCCAAATAGTAAGACTGATTAGCCAACTAATTGCTAGTTGGTCAGACTAGTTCTTAAGACTTTGGTCAGACAGTCTTAACTTCATAACTATGTTTATGAAACCGGCAACAGGCTGGAAGCTTGGCGTAGCTGGTTAAGCTGGTCCTGCCAGCCTGGAAAAGCTGATCTTCCAGTCTGTTTAACCTGGTGGGTCAGCTGGTTTAGGCTGGTGGGCAAGTTGGTCCCCCAGCCTGACCAGGTAAATAAAGGTGTCAAAACCCCTCTAAACCCTGCTGAAAAAACGGCATACCAGCAAGCCCAGCATATATTGTGTTTTGGTGCTGGTTCGCTAGTGAACACCAGCTAAACCAGCATCAGCATTAGCACCAGCTAAACCAGCACCAAACCAACATTAGCACCAGCATCCCATGCTGGTCATACCAGCAAGCCCAGCATATGTTGTGTTTTGGTGCTGGTTTGCTAGTGAACACCAGCTAAACCAGCATCAGCACCAGCATTAGCACCAGCTAAACCAGCACCAAACCAGGATTAGCACCAGCATCCCATGCTGGTCATACCAGCAAGCCCAGCATATGTTGTGTTTTGGTGCTGGTTTGCTAGTGAACACCAGCTAAACCAGCATCAGCACCAGCTAAACCAGCACCAAACCAGCATTAGCACCAGCATCCCATGCTGGTCATACCAGCAAGCCCAGCATATGTTGTGTTTTGGTGCTGGTTTGCTAGTGAACACCAGCTAAACCAGCATCAGCACCAGCATTAGCACCAGCTAAACCAGCACCAAACCAGCATTAGCACCAGCATCCCATGCTGGTCATACCAGCAAGCCCAGCATATGTTGTGTTTTGGTGCTGGTATGCTGGTGAACACCAGCTAAACCAGCATCAGCACCAGCAATGGCACCAGCTAAACAGCACCAAACCAGCATTAGCACCAGCATCCCATGCTGGTCATACCAGCAAGACCAGCATATGTTGTGTTTTGGTGCTGGTATGCTGGTGACCTCCAGCTAAACCAGCATAGACCAGCATAATTCCCATGCTGGTTTGATGCTGTTTTTTTCAGCAGTCTGTTACTCCATCTTAACCAGCTACAACCAGGCTCAGAGACCAGATTTATTCCATTAGGAGTCCAACACATTCCCAGTATAAACAGTACATACTTACTTCCTATTAAAGCCAATACAATTCCTATTACAACATTAATATCCATTAGATTTCCTGTGAAGATGTTTTGTTTAGGGAAAAACTGAAATGCATTAATATTATCAATTAATACTAATAAATCAATAAATACCTTTTTAGGAGCTGTGGTTTCAGGATTTGCATTTTCCAGAAAAGGCCATGAGGACGTTAACTAAATTTAACATGGACGATTTGATCGTCAGGCAGCTTTGAGCACCGTTCAGAAAACATAAGTGTTTGTGGATCTGCGTATTCCTCCATGTAATGATTGTTCTGTGCAGTTTATTAATCGCTGTGTTTGTTATGCTCAAGGACAGAAATGTCACTGTTTAACACCGAGCCTGGGAATTCGCAACCGACGTGAGCTTTTCAATCAAGAAATTAATTGGCAGATTTTAAGCACACGGCACAGTCAGGGATTTGTCTCTGTCGAGGGATGAGAATAGCTTCCGGAAGATTGTCATCTGCGTTTGGTGGAAGGGATGTTGCTGATAAAACTCTGATTGGAATGACAATGGAGATGCTGAGAAATCATCAATAGCCTCCATTTTGTGTGATTGGCTGCCGTTCTGAGTCCTAAAGCAATGCAGAGGGGAGTACACATCTGTCCTCAAAGTAAATTAAAGCTCATTTGATTGCACCTGCAGGAACGCATTAAAGTGAGTATATGCATCTGTTAGTGAATTGGCCTTGCTGATTGGTGCATTTGCTATCTCATAGCCACATTTGTACTTTTTTTTACGATTTGCTTTTGCCCCAGTGATGTTGAGTTTGTTTTCATATGAATTAGCCAACTCATTAAATATGTCGAAATTTTCATGAGATATATATGGTACGATATATCGTACCGTACGACTGAATAATGGCCATTTATTTCATTCATAAATCATGAATCATTTGATACAAAGTTGAAAACATGGTAAAGACGGTGTATTCTAAGAGACGATCCTCTTGTAAAAGGCAGTTCAGAATTAAAACTGACTCAGCGCTTTTCAATATTCTGCATCAGTAAGCAATAAATCACTGGCAGGAAAAAATCCTGCTGAATTGATATCCTAGCGTTTCAAACTTTAAAGAGTTTCGTTAAGTGTAAAGAATGAGGCAGCACTTTTATGTTTACTGTGTTAACACCTGGCATTAAGAGTTTTGTAGATTTTAGACTAGGATTGTTGAATATACGACCCACTGTATTGTTTGTTAGTGTATTTCTAAGAAAATAAATTTTAGATTTTGGGAAATTGTTCTAATGAAAGAAATTAACTCTCAGGATTTTTACATTTATTTTGCCAGGGAAGAAAATACCATTATGGTTCATAGAAGGTCCTTATAAATCTACAGTAACTGTTTCTCAGATAAGTGGTTAACACAGACTGTATAACCCATATATGGTGTATTACAGACATGAATCTTTACAGTTAGACACTGTGGGGCAGTTTCCCGGACAGGGATTTTCTTAAACCAAGACTAAGCCTTAGTTTAATTAGGAAATATAACAAGTTCTAACAAACATGCCTTACTAAAAACATTAGCTGTGTGCATTTTGAGGCAAAACAAAAGGGGACTGATGTATTTTAAGACATGTCAGTTCAAGTTGTTTTTTGTTTGGACAGCTCTTAAATTTATTTTAAAGGACAAGTTCGGTATTTTAGACTTAAAGCCCTGTTTTCAGATTGTTTATGGTGAAATAGAATGGTTTTGACTGAAATTTCGACATTTGCGGCGGTCCTGAGAATTTTCGCGTGTTTGTGTTTCATCTCAGACCTCTACAATGGGTTTATAGGTGCACTGGAACAATCCTTCCTAAAATGCATTAAACTTTCATTTACAAAGACGTGAAACTCACCGAGTGGTCAGGGGTGTTCACTGATATGCTCACACAAAAATCGCTGCAAAAGATGCTTTCCAACAGCTGTTTTAGCATTCGTTGTTAACTTGTGGACCTATTTCCCCAAACGCCTCACACCCGTACATTCTTCCGCTTAGAGCTTGAATAATAAACACTCCAGCCCAGGTGGTGGCGCTAATCCGCCATTGCCAATTGCAAGAATAGAAACAAAGTTCCCGGCGCGGAGTAATACCGTACCTCACAGCACATCTAATACATGTCAATGGAGTTGGTAAAAACTACGATAAAACCTGTTGGAATGCGTCTTTTGGAGCGATTTTTGTGTGAGCATACCAGTGAACACCCCTGACCACTCGGTGAGTTTCACGTCTTTGTAAACGAAAGTTTAATGCATTTTAGGAAGGATTGTTCCAGTGCACCTATAAACCCATTGTAGAGGTCTGAGATGAAACACAAACACGCGAAAATTCTCAGGACAGCCGCAAATGTCGAAATTTCAGTCAAAACCATTCTATTTCACCATAAACAATCTGAAAACAGGGCTTTAAGTCTAAAATACCGAACTTGTCCTTTAAGTCTAATCATTTTCTGGGAAACCGCCCCTGTATGATTTTAAGTTGTTAAGGTATATTTGTAGCAATAGCCAACAATACATTGTATGAGTCAAAATAATATATGGCAAACATTTTTTGCAACCTCAGATTTCAGATTTTCAAATAGTTGAATCTCGGCCAAGTATTGGCTTATCCTAACAAACAATATGATCAGTGGCGTAGCGTCTGGGCATGCAGGGTATGCACGTGCAAATGGGCCCGGGCCAATAGGGGGCCCAGCCCTGGGCCCGCCCCAGCTTTTAATAAAAAAAATTCAATTAAATTTTTATTTGTTTCCGCAATAAATATATTTTGTATGCATATCATGTGTAGTGATTTCTTATTTCTCCATAATGTCTAATTTCTCCGTCAAATTATTTTTTTCACACTCCGGGGCTGCCGTAAACTATTACGCCATAATTTTTTTTACATGACGCATCACAGCGCCAAAAAAAAAGAAAACACAGTGTAAGAGGTTACTATAGAAAGATATCAAATAAATGTGTGTTTTTTATGTGTAATAAGTGGGGTAATGTACAGCCAAGCGGGTCGCAAATATATCCCTTCAGTGATATCAACCTGTCTGGAACGGCTCCCTTACCTCCCTTACCACCCCTAACTGTGATCATTACTTACTAAATTATGAATCATTCTCAACTATATTATTAATCAAACGTAGACGTAAACTGATAAGAGCAAACGTTGGTGACCACAGCAACTAATTGCGGGCTGCATCAACGCAAATATACTGGGTCATTTGGCGGAACAAATGTAGGAGGAGTTGGATCTAGATCCAACCCCACCCCCCTTCTGCAGTGAGGACCACTTCTGAAATTTTTACTTTTTCCATGTTTAAGTGCTATAATTGGGTCCCCATTGCTTCTATCAACCTGGAAAATGTGAAAAATATCAACCCAGTAACTTAGTTTTGGTAAACCATTCTCTGCAAGCATGTGAAAAAACAGCTAATTGAAATATGGCTTCCCTTGTGATGTCAGAAGGGGATAATGCCACCCCCAATCACAGCACTGCAATTAAGTGCAGAAATCAAGCTAATTTGCATTTTAAAGGACACACCCAAAAACGACACATTTTTGCTCACACCTACAAAGTGGCAATTTTAAAATGTTATAATGAATTATCTATATGATATTTTGAGCTAAAACTTCACATATGTACTCTGGAGACACCAAAGAT
Source organism: Paramisgurnus dabryanus (assembly GCF_030506205.2). Lineage (NCBI taxonomy): Eukaryota > Metazoa > Chordata > Actinopteri > Cypriniformes > Cobitidae > Paramisgurnus > Paramisgurnus dabryanus. Next base: position 31,997,300 of record NC_133352.1, read on the forward strand.
TTATTTGACATCTTAAAAAGTCTTTTAAAATGTCCCCTTTAATGCAAGTAAATATAACCACAAAACTATCAGTATTGGCAGAGTCTGAATAATCGTATACTGTGTGTGTAATATTTCATTATCTCCATTTCTAAAAATTGACCCTTATGATTGGTTTTGTGGTCAAGGGTCACAATTACAAGTAAACTTAGAAGAGCCCCTGTACTTTGTTGTATGTTTCGTGCTGATCAATACTTGGCATGGAAAAATCAAGGTTTCTTTGTCTTTCTAAATTGGGAAAATGGATCAAACTATATCACTGAAATCATCTCCAACATAAAGGCGTATACAAACAATCGTCCAATAAAATGCTTTCCAGAAAGAAAATGCACGTCTTGCTGGGTCAAAATACTGCTTTGTTAGCAGTTAGCAATTGTAATTCTTTACATACATCAGAATGTAGTTACCGTGGTAACATGACATATTGGTACTTGTATTTAGGTTATTCAGTTGTGATTACCAGCAACAGATGTTGAATTCAGGTGTTAATGGGGTCGTTCACATTTTATGGCCAATGTGTCAGAATGGCAGAGTGAAGAAGGTTTTCATATATGGACTTTCATTTTAAACACTTTTGTGATTTTTCTATACTTTGAGAAACGTTTCAGCTGGTGAGGGTGTATATAATATATTTTTCGATTGCTGGAGACATTTTACTGAGCTGTGAGAACTAAATTGAGAAGTTATCCCTCGATGTGTGTGTGTTTTAGTAAGTGTCAAGTGTTGAATGTTCAATAGTCGGTGTGTGTAAAGCTTTTCATTAGTGAATCAACTGTGATTTACTAACCGTTTGAGTTTGAGCCCTGGAGAGCTGAACACGTTTCTGAAAGACAGAAAAACAGCGGGAGATTTTTGAAAGAGAGAAATTGAAAAATGTTCCCTGTGCTCGAGTATGACATCACAGACACATAAATGAAATCCACTGCTGGATTCCATCAGTCATCCAGTTCATGGACCGCTGAGTGTTTGCCGGTATTTAGCCCAACGTTTACTCGTAGTCAGTAATCGTGCTTATGTAACTCATTACTGCCTGGATGTTTCTGCCCCGGAGGGTTTTTTCTTTCAACTGATTGTTCATGGAAAATGAAGAGACAGCTGATTAGCTTCACTATATGCTGCTTCAAAGTTAAAATCAATTTCCCTTCCGTGATAGCCCGTTGATGTGTCAGGAATGGAGGCCAATCATCACGATATTCATAAAACCATCATCTGTAATATCACAGTGAATATATGTTTTTCTTTTTCATGAATATTATGGTGATGTAGAAGCAGACACGTAATGCGCTCACACCTGCGCTGTTGCATCCATTTGGTTAGTGGTCCTGATGCTGAGGCTGGTGTGAAAAGAATCATTGTGTCATCTTGAACCGATGTGTGAAAATACGCCTCTATCAATGTGAACATTGTGTTATTACAATTTTCCCACATCATGTAGAATCATTTCACCCCTTGAAAAGATGAAACATGTTGGGTTTTAAAGACCAACTGTGCAGAAATAAGCATCTCTAGTCTGGTTTATTGGTTAGTGCTAGTTTGATTTCCTGCAAGATCTTTCTGTTAAAGGATTACTTTGCTTTCATTAACAAATTCTGATAATTTTCTCACCCCCATGTCATCCAGGATGTTTATGTCTTTCTTTGTTTAGTCGAAAAGAAATTGAGTTGTTTTGAGGAAAACATTCCAGGATTTTTCAGGGTTCCCACGGGTCCTTTAAATACTTGAAAGTTTGTGAATCTGGGTGGAAAATGTATGGCCCTTGGAAGTTTTTGAAAATAGATATAGGGCATTGAAAGTGCTTGAATCTATGTTATGCAAGAAGTTTTCTGGTAAAAATCCATATTATTCCTTGTGTAGTTTAGGATAATATCATACAAATTCTAGACTTTTTAAGCACATGTGCTAAACTGTTTGCTTTAAATGCTTATATCTTCTGTATGCGAATGTTGATTCATAACAAAATGCTTTTTTGCAAAGTTGTTTTTGACACATGAAAATGTCTTTGGTTACGTATGTAACTGTTGTTCCCTGAAAAGGGAACGGGACGCTGCGTCTCCCTTGCCATACTTCCTGCATCCCTGTAACACCGTCTTTAGCAATATTTCAGATAGCGATATACTTCCTGGCTCCCGCGTCACCCTGTCTTTGTCGTTAAGCCTCACTATTGGTTGAATTTGATATACACATTCACACGCACTTACCCCTGGAGGCGTCCCCAATGTGTCACAGCAGTGACACAGCGCGAGTTCCCTCGAAAGGGAACTGTTACAATGTATCTTAAAAGGTAACACGATGTAACCTTGCTCTCACTTCAAATGTTTCCCCACATTTAGTCCTTGAATTTAAGGGAAAAGTCTTTGAAAGGTCTTTGAATTTGAAGTTAACTAAGGTGTGTGAACCCTGATTTTTCTTCATATAGTGGACTTTAGTGGAGCTCAATAGTTTGCAGTTTCATTGCAGCTTCAAACAGCAATGCAGGACAATCATTATCGCTACACAAGATATCTTTGTACTTTTACAGGAATTAAAAGGATTTTGTATGATAGAAGGTAAGGAAGGAGGTTGAACAATCTGGTAAGTTTACTCAATTTGAGGTATATAAGCCTCTCCCATTATGTGAATTTATGCGTGAATGTCTTGAATGAGTAGAATTTCATGCATGTGTGAAGCGAGTAAACTCAAAATGCTCAAGCGTTCAACTTCACACAAATAGCGTGTTTTTGCCGCCTCTTACACGTCTGGTGTGAACGCACAGTTATATAGCGAAACGATCTTAATTTTCGCAAAAATAAATAAATAAATCATGTGTACTTTTAAATCACAACTTCTCATCTTGCACTAGCCTTGTGATGTGCCAGCCTGACCTTACATATTACGCAATGGCGTCAAAGGTTACGCATGACGTATGCGAAACTACCGCTCCAGTGTTTACAAATGTGGAGAAAGAGGACCGTTCCGACGTTGTTGTATGTGGAAAAATACAAATTAATTTTTTCGTGTCGGTTTATTGTTTAAAATGATCCACAAGTGTGTGTTTCACATATTTAACATGTGACCTTTTGACTTCATTACATAATACGCAAAAATATGGTCATTTCACTACTGTAGATAAGACCCTTATGCAAATATTGGGATCATTTAGAGCCCTTCAAAGCTGCATTGAAACTGTTGAGGTCCACTTAAGTCCACTATATGGAGAAAAATCCTGGAATGTTTTCCTCAAAAAACTGAATGAGGTTTTGATGGTTTAGTTAAACAATGACAGAGTGAAGACAACTGTAGCATGAAAATTAAATATGTTGTTTACAGTAGAGTTTTCTCATATTTAACACGTTGCTAAGCTACCATAACACTTAAAGTAGGCACATTTGCACCTCACCAAAACTTGGACTGTGCATTTGAACACTTAAAATCCTGTCAAGGTATACTCTCAGGCTCACACAACACAGTCTCAAGGCAAGTCGTGTTATAGTTACGAAAAATTTGATTCATTTATTCGTGTTTGATGACACAAACACTTTTTCGTATCTCTGGAAACGAATGTCTTTTTCGTCCTTTTTTTATACAAAATATAAAATGACACGATAAAGAAAGTCGTGCCACAGACATGAATAGCCATTGATAGAAATTTGTGCTGCAGGACGAAAAAGACATTTTTCTCCAGAGACACGAAAAACAGCAGAAATCCGTGTCATCACACAGTAATAAATTAATTAAAATTTTCGTTATTATAACACGACTTGCCCTGACAGTGGGTTGGCTCACAAGGTGTTGTACACTATAAAAAATGCTTAATTGTTTTTAACCCAGCGTAGAATAAAAAAAGAGACGAACAGCAATTAATTAGGTTGTAATTAAGCATATGATGGGTTGACCGATTGTTTCAAATATAAAAAAATTTTGTGCAAATTTAACCCAACGGTTGGGTTTTTGACCCAACACTGGCTCGAAAATAACCCAGCATTTTTATTGCTGGCTTAATACCAATCTGGTTATTTTGCTGGGTTTATAAGAGTGGACAATTTAGCAGTTTAGATGCAAAACCCAAAACAGCAGTGACTGGCTGACGGAAAGCAAGAAATTACTATGATAAACTATTGTCAAAAATCACAATATGTGTTCTTTCAACAGTAAATTAGTAAATGATTAAAGAGTTATGGTAAAATCAGACTGATCTCATGGAAAGTTGTGTTATAGTCACACAAAGTTTTATTTATTTATTTGTGTCCATGGCACTTTCTTTTTCTTTTCTTTTCTTTTCTTTTCATTTTATGTATTGTTTTCTTATTGATTCCTTATTTTTTCTATTTTTTTACCATTGTCGCTTGGGGTTAGAATCACTTTAGGAATCACGCTAGGTTAGAATCATTAGTGTAAAGTGAGTGTCTTGTGAGTATTTTGTAAACGTGAGCATCTTTTTTTTTAATCATAAACCCTTTTGATGCACATGCAGCAGGCACGTATTTTGACATGACGCACATAGGTTCACATGACGCACCAAACACATATTTTGAATTTGCGCCCCTCAGAAAGGGATCGTAATTGAGTTTAAATGTGATCCACGATGGTTTTATGCGCTGTCGTTCATCCAATTCACCTTTCGTGCCCTTAAAGGACTTTGCAGTAAAATCAGAAAAATGGCATTTAGAGGATTCTGCCAACAAACTAGCATTTCTGAATGCCCTGAGGCTGGGAATAAACGTATTTAAAGTGATGAATATATTATACATGCTGAAAGCATTCAGTCAATATCATTCCTGTTTTTGATGTAGGGTGGCGTATAGCGTCTTTTGCACCTCAATTCATCAACAACACCTTACAAGACTATTATGGTAGTAACGTATCACAGACCCATCATCAAGGCAACATGAAACAACATGAAAGCACAGATGAAAAATCATAAATCATGAGATGTGAATATATTTTGCAGTAAATATTTTCAATGAACTGACTTCAGAACAGTGTGTCGTGATAAATGCGTTTCTGTTACAGCCTGAAGCTTACATGAGTATACAAACCCCCACATACTGCTTTTCATTTCTTCCCCATTTCCTTCCTCTGATCAGGCGACATTATTTCTTTACGCTTCACGCCCCGAGAAAATCCCTTGCCTGCGATCCGCAGGACATCCAGCATGTGTATTAGCATTTGGAGACACATGGAGATTTGAACATCTGCTGTAGCGTTCAACTGCTCTCTGCGTGTGCATGTGGCGTCTTGAGTAATGACTGTATTGCTATCGTTCTCTGACGGCACCACGCACACCCTCGAACCATTTGCAAACTCCTGCCAGGGCGTACAAAAACATGCAACATGCATTTTTTCCAAATAATCGGTATGATTTACGGATCTACGTGGGTGAAGAGCCCTCTGTGTGTGTGTGTGTTTAATGTTCAGTCATTGATCCATCCAGTTATCACTCCATCCATACATCCTCTCTGGTTTATCTGAACATCAGTCCATTCAAGTGGAACCCATAATCTCTACCGAGCACATTTACTGCCTCCCACTTTCTGTTTTTCTCTTTACTCATCACCTTGTCTTCTCCACTCATCTACCATTAATTTATCTATCCATATGCTGGTGACTATTATCATTTATCTACCCCCTCACATTACCGCCTGTTATTTATAACAGTAGATAGAGAGACACACACACAAGCACACAATATCCTATATTTATATCTACACACGTGTGCTAGTATCTTTATTGTCTACTTCAAGGGAGATCTGACAACAAGCTACATATTTCACTCCCTCTAAAAGACACAACCCAACAAGCATCATTTATGAGACAAATCCATTTAGGAAAAATTTGAAAAAAGTATTCTTCTTTACCCTCCTAAGACCTGGGCTGTGGTTTGTCTTTTTTTCTGATTTCTTTTTGGGGTTAGGAAGAACCAATAAATATAATAACCAAATATTTTTCTTTGAACATGAAGCAGTGTAATTGTCCATGTTTGTGTACAGTACAACAGGTTCCAGTAACACAGAAGTAAGTATTATGTCGCAAACAACAAAAAATGTGCACACACCAGGTCTTAGGAGGTTAAATAGTCATAGGGTATATGACAGTAAAGGGATACTTCTCCCAAAAATGAAAATTCTGTCATTATTTACGCACCCTCAACTTGTTTCTTTGTTCGGTTGAAAAAGATCAAGATATTTCGAACAAAGAAAATGTAATATCCAAACAGATCTGGGGCACCATTCACTTCCATACTTTTTCTACTATGACATTCAGTTGTGCCCCAGATCTGCTTGTTTAAAGCATTCTTCAAAATATCTTTCTTTGTATTCAGCAGAACAAAGACATTTGTACAGGTTTGAAACCACTTGAGGGCAGGGCCGGTGCAAGAGCAGGCAATTGCCTAGGGCCTCAGCCTGGGACGTCCCACGTGATGCAGGTTTTATGATGTGATTGTAATGTTCAAACATAAATCTGGCTTTGTTTGTGGATCAGCATAATTTCAGAATAAGTTGTTTTTATTTTTTATTTTACCTTTATTTTACCAGGAAGTCTCATTGAGATCAAAAATCTCTTTTACAAGAGAGACCTAGCCAAGGTAGCAGCCATACATAAACAACATAGGCCTACATACAATCATGCAAAAATCATTTAAATACAAGGACTTCTCAAGAAAAACAACGATGTCTCCTGTACCACATGTTTATGATGGTCTTAAATCTATTTATTGATGTACAGTACACGTTTCCAGTTTAAGATCTTTTTGCAAGTTATTCCATGCCCATATAGTATGAAAGTGAAGTTTTCCCTGGGTACATTAAAGGATTAGTCCATTAAAAAAAAACTCTCTCACCACCATGTCATCCTAAATGTTGATGTCTATCTTTGTTCAGTCGAGAAGAAATTATGTTTTTTGAGGAAAACATTCCAGGATTTTTCTCATTTTAATGGACTTAAATGAACCCCAACACTTAACAGTTTTAATGCAGTTTAAAATTGCAGTTTTAAAGGACTCTAAACGATCCCAAATGAGGCATAAGGGACTTTTCTAGCAAAACGATTGTCATTTTATATAATAAAAATATGCACTTTTAAACCACAACTTCTCGTCCTCCTCCGGTCTTGTGAAGCGCCAGCGCGACCTCACGTAATACGTCATCACATCAAGAGGTCACGGAGGACGTATGCAAAACTACGCCCCAGTGTTTACAAGTGTGGAGAAAGAGGACCGTTCAGACGTTGTTGTATGTGGACTGATACTAATTAATGTCTTTGTGTCAGTTTATTGTTTAAAATGTTCTGCAAATGTGCGTTTCGTATATGTAACACGGGACCTTTCAAAATCATTACGCAATTACGTGAGGTCGCACTGACAAGTCACACAACCGGAGGAAGACAATAAATTGTGGTTTAAAAGCACATATTTTTTATTTTTCTTGCCAAAAATGACAATCGTTTGGCTAGATAAGACCCTTATACCTCGTTTGGGATCATTTAGAATCCTTTGAAACTGCAATTTTAAACTGCATTAAAACTGTTAAGTGTTGGGGTCCATTAAAGTCCATTAAAATGAGAAAAATCCTGGAATGTTTTCCTCAAAAAACATAATTTCTTCTCGACTGAACAAAGAGAGACATCAACATTTTGGATGACATGGTGGTGAGTAAATTATCTGGATTTTTTAAAGAAAATTGACTAATCCTTTAAAAAGCAACCACTTGGATAAGCGTAGCTTACTAACAGAATTTTGTTTGCTGGTTCATGTCGAGTTAAAAAAAGCATGACCCTTTTAAACAAGCATAGATGATGGCATCGCAACGGCAGCTGACTATCAGAATAGAAAGGTTTAAAAAGTTTCTATTCAAAGTCAAAGAGCAATAAAAAAGAAGTTTTATTAAAAGTAAGTAGTGTCTGTATCTTCTAAGTTCTGCATTAATTTTGTTTTAGTTTTTAAATAATAAATACTGTTATATATATTTACAGAAAAATATTTACACAGTTTTTTTAACAAAGGATGTATTTTCTCTTCTTAGCTGTTAGTCTGTTAAACAAATCAGAACTAGCTGATTTGTGTATATTTTGCATATGTAAGGTATTGCAATACATAATATGAATCTATCCATAGCCTATAGTAGTAGCAGTAATGTTATTTTGTAAGATATGTTTGTAAAACAACTTGTCCTAATATAAAGAAATTGCTTCAAATGCAATACTACTACTAATAATAATGATAATGATATCATGTCTGCTTTAAAATGTTTAATCTGTGTGGTATTGCAACATTTCTATTTACATTTGAAACTACTAGCATTTAATCTGTTTGTGAACTTAATAAAAAGTTCATTTTAGTGTTTACATTTTTTTTTTAATGTGTAAGTAAAACACTTTTTAATTATTCTGAAAATTAGAGGGGTGCAGGGGGTCTCCAACTTTGGCCTCCAAATGTCTAAAACTGGCCCTGATTGAGGATGAGTAAATGATGACAGAATTTTTATTTTTGGGGGGGTGAACTTTCCCTTTAACAACAATATCCAAAAACAAAAACATCTCTCCTTTGTGGTTTTGACAAGTTACAGATGACATTGTCAAAATGATTACCATTTACACTAATCTGTGAGAATAACTAAATGCTGAATGCAAAATGATAACAGTATTGTTTCCAAAATAAAAGTTTTCAAAGGTTTGCACTTAAATCTATATTGAGGTAACTGAACGGCGAAAACTTGTTGTCCGCTATATTTCTGTCAACGTTTCTGACTACATTCCTTGTGATAAATGAAAATATACACAAATCAGTCAATTGTTGATATACCATAAGAGTGTGGAGATTAAAAACAAGCTAAAATAATTTGGTCATGGGAGAACTCTAGCTGTTTGAAATATCAAACTCTGTATTGAATATAAACACAGAGTTTGATATTAAAATAGTAGTATTTACCAAAATAACACTCAAACTGGGTTTGCTTTAGTGGGACAGTATTGTTTACATCATTTTAGAAAATAATAACTGCCTGAAAGGGTTACCAAGATGGCCAAGTGAACTGACTCACCTTAAAGACTTTGAATGCATGCTAATCATGTCACCCTGCTAGCACGCTAGCATTTCAAGTATGCTGGATTATCCCAAAGCAGACGTTGAGCAGGAGCTATTCATTTTGGATTCAGTATGTCTGCAGTCCTGACGCAGCACTTAGGTTTTTGTACCGGGGCTTTGGGTCTTAGTCAAGATACTGACTCTATTACTCATGAACATTATCGATTGGCATTATTAACTGAAGCTAAGACTTTGCTTACAGCGTGATGTGTTTTAAAGAGCTATGCGAAGGTGCCAAAGGTTTGCAGGCAATGCCTTGTTGAAGTCTAAAGAGTTGGTATAGATCTGTTGTTCTTGACATCTGGGAGTTTGAAGTCTTTGACAATAATTGGTTAATGATCTCTTAAATAAGGCAAGCATGAGGAATTTTAATTATTTTTAGGCAATTGAAGCTTAAATGATCTATCGATCCAGACTGTGTCAATACTGAGAGAAAACAAACAAAAGGGCTGGCAGGCCTGTTTAGAGTCTGTCTCTAAAGTTCGCATGAGTGTACATACACTAAAAAGGTTCCTAAAACTCCTAACTTGTTCTTTGTCAGGCTGTGTGGTTCCATAAAGAACCTTAAACATCCACAAAAGCTTTAATATAGCTGATTAGGTAAAAGAACCAATCATCAATCATTAAAGACACTCTGGAGGTGGGGCTTACAGTGAGGCGTTTGTCAACCTGTGCGCATGCGCAGTAGCTGAAACAACCTAAAAAAAAGGGGTTTTTTGAGCTTAAAAAAACAAAAGTTATGGTTCTGTTGATGTCACACTTAATTGTTGGTCAGAGGTATGTTGTGTACTTGTGATTTAAAGGATTAGTCCATTTTCTTAAAAAAAATCCAGATAATTTACTCACCACCATGTCATCCAAAATGTTGTTGTCTTTCTTTGTTCAGTCGAGAAGAAATTATGTTTTTTGAGGAAAACATTCCAGGATTTTTCTAATTTTAATGGACTTTAATGGACCCCAACACTTAACAGTTTTAATGCAGTTTAAAATTGCAGTTTCAAAGGACTCTAAATGATCCCAAACAAGGCATAAGGGTCTTTGCATAAGGGATTGTCATTTTGGCAAGAAAAATATTCACTTTAAAACCACATCTTCTTCCTCTGACTGTGTGACGAGCCAGCGAGACCTCACGTAATTGCGTAATGACATCGAAAGGTCCCGTGTTACATATATGAAATGCACATTTGCAGACCATTTTAAACAATAAACTCACACAAAGACATTAATTAGTATTAATCAACACACAACAACGTCAGAACGGTCCTCTTTCTCCACACTTGTAAACACTGGGGGTAGTTTTGCATAAGTCATCCGTGACCACTTGACGTGATGACGTATTACGTGAGGTCGCACTGGCGCGTCACAGGACCGGAAATAGACGAGAAGTTGTGGTTTAAAAGGGCATATTTTTTATTGCTAGGTAAGACCTTTATGCCTTGTTTGGGATCGTTTAGAGTCCTTTGAAACTGCATTAAAACTGTTAAGTGTTGGGGTCCATTAAAGTCCATTAAATCCTGGAATGTTTTCCTCAAAAACATAATTTCTTCTCAGCTGAACAAAACAAGACATCAACATTTTTGGATGACATGGTGGTGAGAAAATTATCTGGATTTTTCTAGAAAATGGACTAATCCTTTCAGCACATGATTTTAGAGATATCTGTCTCTACCCATTCAAGTAAATGCAACTTCCATGACTGAAATAACTGCCTGGATGCGTTGCAAACATGGCTGCCTAGTGGTTGTACGTTATTGTACTCTATGTTTTAAAAATCGTTCTGAATCTGATCTCTAACAAAATTCCTTCACAAAATGCAATTAATTCAGCTTTTTGCTGATTTTTTTTTATTAAAAAAAGGAATGAAGCAGAGAAAAAATATAGATAGGATGAAACGTGTTTTTTTTTAAGCAGAGGGTCTGTTCCTTCACTTGATATATTTGTATGTTTATATATTGTAATAAGAAAATTTTCTTGGAAGGCATTTTGTGAAACTATTGTGAAAATCACAAAAAAATGCTGGCTGGCAATTAAAAAAAAATGCATTCAAGGAACACACAAATATATCAAATAAAAGAACAGACCCAGTGCTTTCAAACAAACAACAAACAAAACGTGAAGAAACACTTTTATCCTATCTATATTTTTTCTGCTTTTAAACTTTTAAATATGTGTGTTTTTCTTTAATATATATATATATATATATATATATATATATATATATATATATTAGGGCCGGGACTTTAACGCGTTAATTAAGATTAATTAATTACACAAAAAATAACGCGTTAAACATTTTAACGCATTTTAATCGCACTTATTAATAGAGTCATTCGTAAATGCTGCAGACCCTGTTTTAGTTCGAGAACTCCGGGGTTGTGCTGCAGTGTAAATAAAAGTAGACGGAACCTAAACAAACAGCTGATTTTAACGTGACAACGCATCAATTTCAAAGTAAAAATGATTTATTCTGGTAAATGGAGGTTTGCAACGGAGGTTTTGCCCAATAAACATCTACCAACAAACTACAGATTATTTTAACATGTATCCTAATGTCTGTTATATGTTAATGTTTGAGTATTGTTGGGTTTAAATATTGTTGTAATGTTGTTTTGTTTCAATTTAATTAGTTTATTACGAGTTTAATTTAAGTTTTGTTTGCTACTTTAAAACGAATTTCGTTTCAAATAATTTGTCTCGTAATTATAAACAATGTTTTGTTGTTAGGTTTTGTGAATATAAATTAAAAAGAACATTAAAAGCAACACCGTGCATCTCATTGATGCATATGCTACCGAATGCCAAAACATGCAGTGAGTAGCCTATATCACTTACTTTTCAAAAAATCAGCCTGGCAGTGCCCAGAAGTTAAATTTACACGCGCATTTAGAGCATACTGTAGCAGCACGTTTGATTTGCGGTGTGCTTAAGACTTTTAAAAATCAACTTCATATTAATTTTAATAGGCTACTTTGACGGAGGACACGCACAGAGAACAGCGACGGCAGGTAAAGGAAAAAAGTTAAACGAATAGAGTCAGTTTGTAAGAACATTTTTAAATTGACTATAAGATCATCAATATGAACTCTGAACAATGAACTATTATAAACATAACAGCAAGAAAATCTGAAGAGGAACTCGCAACATTAAAGCAATAAGCATTTATAGGCTAAAGCTATATATCACCTCTTTTTTTTTTTTATTTAGTTAAGTTTCAATGGTAACACTAAAGGCGCGTACATTATGCAGCGCTTTTCACATCCGAATCCCACTTAAGAAACCTATAAACGATGTGCAACTTAAAAAATATATTATGCACATTTTTACATATTTTAATTTTAATATATAGTATATTATGTTTTGTTGTTTTTATACGCGAGGTGGGGCATCCGCGCACATAGGTACCAGAACACAGACAGTCAAAACCTGAGAAGTCCCGAACCCTGCAATATTAAACAAACTACTTTAAGAAATGCGGGCCAGGAAGCGGGTCGGGTATAAAATACTTCTTAATGTTCTCAGGTCAAATATTTATGTGAGATTAAAATGCGATTAATTTAGATTAATTAATTACAAAGCCTCTAATTAATTAGATTAATTTTTTTAATCGAGTCCCGGCCCTAAAATATATATATATATATATATATATATATATATATATATATATATATATATATATATATATATATATATATATATATATATATTGCAAAAAGCTGAAATTAATTAGAGATCAGATTTAGAACAATTATCAAAACATACACAGTTTAAAATTAGTAAATAATGTTTTGGCTTCAGTTTTTTCATAAATTGGATCCATCTAGTGGAAAATCGCGGTATTGCAGATTAACATAAAAATTCATCAGGAACACATTTTTTAATGAAAATATTTTCTCTTAATTGACGAGATAACTCCTAATGGCGGGGAAGGGGTTAAACTGATATTTTTGAACCCATTTTTTTTGCGATACAGGTGTTTATGAAATAATAATAAAAAATAAGGGTGTAAATAACCCATTGATTAAGTAGATCTGACTAAATTTAAATACTGTAAATTAGAAGTTTGTTTATAGCTGCTTTTTGGGGGGTTGGATATCATTTAAATGTAATTGTGTTACTGTCTCTTCATGTACTGTACATTTAGTAACTATCAAGTTTGCAGAAAACTGGGTTCTATTTGATGGTTATTTTCAAAGAATAAACTTACCAGGGTAATGACTGTTTTTTTTTTTACCTTATAGAGCCAAAGCTTTGCTACACTGCAAAAATGTTGTGAAGTCTTCCAGCCCTCACATTAACAAAATTACCATGCGCTTTGAAAGTGTTGAAGTCAACAAGCCTCTGAATGTTCACTTTACTCTTTAAAGTCCTGCTCATACTTCATGAATCATAGGAATTAAAATGTGGAAACTCTCAGATATCCCTTAACATGACAGTGCATTCAATTCTCTTTTTTCACAGGAATCTCAGAGCTGTCCATGAGCTCGCTATAATAAATACCTCTATGTTGCACTTGTTTCTACGTCACTGTGTGGCATCTCTTGTATTCTCCAGCACCTGGACAGCATGCTGAAATCCTTGAAAGTATTAGTGTCACATCATCTGCTCGAGATGCGGAGCGTGTTTGCATAATCTGACTCCGAGTGGTCTTTCTGTCTCCGGAGACCTGAACACTCATCGGCTTTAACACTCGTACTGCAGGCTCATATCAAAGAGCAAAACAACAAAAGCTGCATCGCATTAATCACAGTCCTGTCCTAAACCACACTACTGTAGCTGTCCAAAAAACCATAGTAATACCATGCTACTTATTGTATAAAATACATGAAGAGTTTGGTTGCAAAACACGATAAACACCTTTTTTTTATTACAGTAGTTACGCCCAAAATGACAATTTTAATTAATACCATTAATGTTTAATCAGTGTATACCACTAGTCAACTAAATGAATATAACATGGCAAAGATGAATACATATTTATATATCAATTCAATAGATTTATTGCATTTTGCAAAAATGAAAAAAGAATCAGTTTTAAATTAAAAATCTTTGGAAATCAAATTTTGGATTTGAATTTTGAATGATATTATAACCTTAAGATGTTATGTGAAAGTTTGTAACAGAAAATAGTGATTTCATCTTGTGACTTTCTTGGTATAGAAAACACACTTTTACCGAAATTAGTCAAAATTAACTCTTTAAATATTATTTGCTTGTTGAGACTGCCAACTGTTAACCCCCTTTAGCACAATAACTGTGTAACTATCAGTGCATGAATTTATATTGAACTAAAAAAAATCACTTTTTGTTTATGTGCCAGGTTTTGTTGAGATGTGTTTCAGGACCCATGGTGATTCAAAGTATGACACACAGTAACCTACAGTACAGTACATACAAACCAGTGTGTGTGTGTGTCAGAGGTACTAGATTTATAAAATAATCTGATTTACTATAAAACCATCTGTTTTCTTTAAAGGAATCTGCATTTTACAGGGATACAGGGACAAATTTGTAATGTAACACATAGGGTGACGTCATTGGCCTTTTAATTGGGATGCCACCTCTGTGACGGCCCTTGGCTTTATTAATGGCAAAAACAAATCTGGTTGTAGCCACACTTTCAGAAATGCTCTGTCTGTTAATGACTTTGCAGATTGACTTGCAGTTGGAGGAAGGAATGCATTTGGTGTTTAGAGAGTAAATGAATGAAATGGCTTACCGCACCTTTAAATCAGTCTCTCTTTCATATTTTTTTCCTACCTTTCTAGTTCAACCCAGTCTCACCCCATTTCGTCAATATTTGACGACACTTGACCATTCGTCATATGTTGACGTGAAGGGTATACCTTTCGCGTCATTTTTTGACGAACTGGGGACTTCAATACTATTACGTCCGTTGCATTCTCTTTCCTATTTAATTACCATTTGCGCGTCGGTTTAGGGTTAGATTTACATAATGACATCCCTACCCAAACCTAACTCTAACCCCAACGCCAGGTGACAACTGTTTCTAACCCCAATGCCAGGTGACAACTGTTTAATTTCGCGTACACTGTTTAATTTCGCGTACACTGTTTAATTTTGCGTAATCTAACCCTAAACCGACGCGCAAATGGTAATAAAATAGGAAAGAGAATGCAACGGACGTAATAGTATTGAAATCCCCAGTTCGTCAAAAAATGACGCGAAAGGTATACCCTTCACGTCAACATATGACGAATGGTCAAGTGTCGTCAAATATTGACGAAATGGGGTGAGAAATATTGACGAAATGGGGTGAGACTGTGTTATCTAGTTACAGTTAACAATCAGCAGATGATTCATCGTTTTTATTGAACCTTCCCCAAACCCCGCCAGTATGAGTGAAAGGGAAGAAAATTAAAAGTTTATTGTCAATAGCCGGTGATTTGTCATATTTATTAGATTATGAGGTGGATACAGAGTGTATTATGGCAGTCCATCTTCCGAAACAGGACTCGGCCTGACAGCTATGAACTGTTCCAATAGATCTTGCTGAATTGGTCATTCCTTAAACACTGATGAAGGGAGATAAGACTTGAGATTTTACACATGTAGAATCAAAACATTGTCTTTTTAATTAAAAAGGCCAGCAAGATAAAAAATATATTGCTGGATTTATTTGGTGGTTCTTTGCTTATAACATATATACAATGAAGTCAAAACTTGGTGTTTTATATATAAATCCTAAAAATCATTAAAATATTGCAATTTTGTTTTAACGCATTCCCGCCATTGACGCGTTATCTTGTCAATTAAGAGAAAACATTTCTCAAATGGAGATAGGATGAAACATTTTTTCCCCATTTGTTTGTTTGATTTGTGAATGCAGAGGGTCTGTTCTTTCATTTTACATGTTTGCATATTTATAGAAGAAAATTTCCCTGGAAGGCATTTTGTGAAATTTTTGTAAAAATCACTTTTTAAATAAAGGCTGGCAGGGAATGAGTTAATATGAATGGAACCAATAACAAGAAATATTTACTTCTAGCTCACCATCTAACTGAAAGCAGATTAGTGTTTCCTGATTCCTATTAATTTGTACGAAGTGAATCCTACAAAAATAGATTTTAATCTGTGAAAAAAAATACAGTAAGTAATGAAACCCCACCCCTAAACTTAGCATCACAGGGGCAAAAGCAGATCATACAAAAACACACAAAATTAATCATACAAATTCAAAAGAATTAGCTCCCTGTAAAATAGGTGTATGACTTGCCATGAGATTGTATTGAATCTTTAGTATTATTTTCTAAATGTCAACAAAAAAGAAATACAAAATGATGGTGTTTCCGTAAACTAAGGTGACCAGATTTTTAAAATGAAAACCGGGGACATTTCCTAGTTAAATGGTTAAAATATCATTAAAATCTCATTTGTTGTTATCTATGAATTATTAAATGGGGACAAAATGTTTTTTGAAAGTTTTCTTTTTTTTATTGTTGCAGGTTTACTGCAAAAAATGACTTCTTACTTAATTGTATTTTTGTCTTATTTTCAGTACAAATATCTAAAAAATCTTAAATCAAGATGCATTTTCTTGATAAGCAAAATCCCCTAAGAAAAATCAAGCTTTAAGACAAAAAATTAATTTAAGTGAATTTGTGCTTAAAACATGCAAAAAAATATTTTTCTTGAATTAAGTAGTGGTAGATTTTTTTGCTTGTTTTAAGCACAAATTTGATGTTTTGGTCTAAAAATTAAACTTATATTCTTAGGTCATTTTGCCCATCAAGAAAATGCATCTTGACTTAAGAATTTTTTTATATTTGTACTGAAAACAAGAGAAAAATACTAATAAGAAAGTCATTTTTTGCAGTGTTTCTAATTCAATGAATTGAACAATTTCAAGTAAATTTGTTCACGTTTTTTACAAAAGAGACATACATATCCCATCAAAAATGTCTTGTAAGTTACTACTTCAGCTGATTTCATATTGTAAACGCGAAGAACAGAAGGAATAGTGCAAAATGTAAACATATTTAGCCTATACAAAACAAATGCTCCGTAACATACTGTGATCAGTTCACTTCATTGGTTTATTATTTTAATTTAACATGAGTATTTAGTACCTTAAGCCCCCATAACTGTTTTCATATCTTATTATAACTTGATTGATGATAATGACGCTTTCTCGCGTGTCTCGTAGTAAATTCTTCATCGCTAAATCAGTGGCGTGCGCAAGTAATACGTAGCTCGCGGCCCCCTCTGCTGGTGAAAATAATCATTACATGTTTGCTCCGGTCTGGTACTACAAACGCTATGTTGATCGGGTTTTTCAGTGTATTTGCTGGTTGTTTTGGACATGCTGTAAAACGGGTACATTTCCGGGGACAGCTTCAGTCGGGGACAGAATACCAAAAAACGGGACTGTCCCCGGAAAACGGGGACGTCTGGTCACCTTACCGTAAACAGATGTTATGTGACTGAAACTTAACTTTGGTGTTGACTTCATATGGTGCCGTGCAGACCGACATGTAGCTGACATCGAAATACCGAAATATTGATTTGAAAGCATAGAGACTCGAATTGTTCTCGCTGATGTTATGCGCTTGTCGGTTCTTGTGACAACTCATGAAGTCTAACACACCACTTTTGTCTTTTCCTCCAACTAAACATACTGTGCCTTTTATCAGGTAACCTGACTTTATTAGGTGACCTTTAAAGGTGCAGTGTGTAACTTTTATAACGATCTCTTGACAGAAATGCAATAAAAAATACATAACTATATTATCAGTGGTGTATAAAGACCTTTCATAATGAACTTTTTTATTACATTAGAATGAGACAGTTTTATCTACATACACAGAGGGTCCCCTTACATGGAAGTCGCCATTTTGTTTCTACAGAAGCCCTTAACGGACAAACTTTTTTTACTAAGTTGTCTCCAACGATGACATGGTTGTCCGGTGGCGGCTACCGGAGCTTCTCTATGTGTTTCGGTGAACGGTGGACTGAAACGTTGGTTGCAATTTGCAACCTTACCACTAGATGTACTAAAATTTACACACTGCACCTTTAACTCATTTCCCGCCAGCTAGCGGCAGCATTTTTTAAGATTCTCAAAAGTTAAATGCCTTCCAGAAAATGTTCTTCTTAAAATATATAAACAAACAATATATTAAATAAGAGAACAGACCCTTTGCTTTCAAACAAAAAAAAAACGTTTCATCCTACCTTCATTTGTTCTCTTTTTATCACCTTTCAGATATAGGAAGGTTTCTTAAAAAATACAAACTTTTGAGCAAAAAGCTAAAATAATAGCATTTTGTAAAGGACATTTGATAGAGATCATGTTCAGAGCGATGATCAAAACTTACACAGAGTTTGAACACAGTGTTTGTCCTATAGGGTTTGCTTCCAGGTTTTAAAAGTTGGGTAAGAGCGCAATCTAGGGCAGTGTTTCCCAATCCTGGTCCTCGGGCACCCCCTCCAAGAAAGTTTTAGATGTCTCCTTATTTAACACACCTGATTTAACTCATCAGCTTGTTAGGGAGACTTGTTTACCAGTTTGGAAGGAGGCTGATGAGTCGAATCAGGTGTTTTAAATAAGGAGACATCTAAAACTTTTTGGAAGGGGGTGCCCGAGGACCAGGGTTGGGAAACACTGATCTAGGGGATAATAGTGGCAACATGGATTGCTGTAAAAAGCGTTTTCTCTGGGAAAAAGTTAAATGCAAAAAATTATCAATTATAACCTCCTTTATAATTATTTATAGGCAGTTATTACTATTCTATAAATATATTTATTAAAGACACAACAACACCTATACCCCATTATAAGAACAGTAGGTTACATTTATTACATGTTTATTAATACTAATAAGTGATGCATTAGCATTTCAATGCGCTTGTATAATCCACTATACACTGATTTATAACTACTCAGTCGTATACTTCCATGAGGGTATTCATAAAAATGTAGCCTGCATTGCTATAATGTCATTATAATATAGTTACTACTTTCTTAATCATGCAGATTCACTTTAACAGTATTTCAAATAACTGATTTGATACATATTGTTATAACCATGTTATAAGTTACTTATTATGAGTCTATTTTAGATCTTCATGACTTCCTAACATTTGGATTAGGAAAACTGTATCCTATGCTTTCACTTTACTTAAAGCCATCAATAATGGTTTTATAGCGGTTAATAACTGGATTATGTCTCATAATAAGTAACTTATAACATGGTTATAACAATATAATCAAATCATTTATTTGAAATAAAACTAAATTTGCATGATTAATTAAGTCATAACTATAATGAAATTATAGAAATGTTAGGAAGTCATGAAGATGTTATCTAAAATAGACTCATAATAAGTAACTTATAACATGGTTATAACAATATAAATCAAATCAGTTATTTGAAATACTGTAAGAGTGAATCTGCATGATTAAGTTTATACATTATAGCATTATCTACATTATAGCAATGCACGCTACATTTTATAAATATCCTAATGGACGTATACGACCGAGTACTTATTACTTATAAATCAGTGTTTAGTGGATTATGAGCATGAGCATTGAAATGCAAATGCATCACTTATAAGTAATAATAAACATATTATAAATGTAACTGTTCTTATAATGGGGTATATGTGTTGTTGTGTCTTTATAAATATATTTATAGAATAGTAATAACTACCTATAAATAATTATAAAGGGGGTTATAATTCATTATAAGCATGGGCTTCATAGAAAGTGTTACCAGAGTAAAAATGCCATTGAAATCATTTTTGCTCTTGTATGGCACAATTGTATTTCATCTTTAGCGACAATTAACAAACTGCTTATTCGGTGGCTGTTTTACCCTCTTTTACAGGTAAGGGAAAGTACATCCAAAAATGAAAGTCTGTCATTATTTACTCACCCTTGTCATTCCAAATGGTATAAGTATCTTTATTTTGCTGAAACAAGATATTCAAACAAGCTTCAATAATAGGAAAAAATCAATGGTGCTCCAAAATTATTTGGATACAAACATTGCTCCAAAAAAAAAATATAATAATAATTATAAATAATTATAAAGGGGGTTATAATTCATTATAAGCATGGGCTTCATAGAAAGTGTTACCAGAGTAAAAATGCCATTATTGAAATCATTTTTGCTCTTGTTTGGCACAATTGTATTTCATCTTTAGCGACAATTAACAAACTGCTTATTCGGTGGCTGTTTTTTTTCCCCCTCTCAAAGGTTATAGAAATAGCAAAAATGATTTTCCTTATCAAGCTTTCGTCTGATGTAGTACAACAGATGAGAGGAACGTTTCTTTTTCTTCTTCTGCTTCCATGAAATTTATCACATAAAGCAAAATGAGTTTTTCTGTGCTTTTGGAAAGACTGGGTTTAGACGTCCCATTTTCACGCAGCCTGTATATATGTTTCTCTTTCACACAGATTGCTCCTCCTATGCATTAGGATTCCTTCTTTCTCCGCTGAATTGTAGGTTAGACTCGCACAACATTTTCTCAAAATATCTGGCTGTCAAATACAAATGTAACTTTGTAGGGAAAAGTGCACGTTAAGCGTTCTTCTGATAAACACTTGCGCATTTATTTTAAGAATACAAAAGCCATCGCAAGTAACCATGGTTACAGATGTAAGACTTCACAAATAACAATGAATTTGCAGATAACCCATTATATCAAACATTTAATACTTGGCTGAAGCAAATTAAATATCAAACAATTGAATCTTATGCTCTGACAGGCGCAGTTTTCTCCTGTATTCCCGTCCGTCAGAACGTGTCTTGAATTCTCAGAGGTTTGCTCGACGGCACACATATATAAAAGCTCTGCCCTGTGTGGTGTATGAGATTAAGGTGCCGGGATTATGAGCTGTTTCACGGTTAAAGGGAGATGGCTAATCTCTCCTCCGCAGGCTGAAGAAAATCTGTTTCAGACGAGTTCCAGTTCTTTCCTCCAGCAAAAAGCAGGTCGTCTTCTGCTTCTAGCAGAGGCCAACAGTGATGTTTCCTTTCGTTTCCCACAGGGCATTATCCTACTTTCACATTGATTATTATTCTTTACACACATACAATAATGTGATCCAACTTGAACGTTATTATGAGCCCATAGCAAAGTCTGTTGAACTGCAAATAGATCCAATTATATGCACATTGCAAATACATGCACTTATTTTTACAGGTAAGGGAAAGTTCATCCAAAAATGAAAGTCTGTCATTATTTACTCACCCTTGTCGTTCCAAATGGTATAAGTATCTTTATTTTGCTGAAAACAAGATATTCAAACAAGCTTCCCTATTAGGAAAAAATCAATGGTGCTCCAAAATTATTTGGATACAAACATTGCTCCAAAAAAAAAAAAAAAAAAAAAAAAAAAAAAAAAAAAAAAAATATATATATATATATATATATTAATTTTGAGCAATGTTTGTATCCAAATAATATATATATATATATATATATATATATATATATATATATATATATATATATATATATATATATATATATATATATATATATATATATATATATATATATATATATATATATTTATATGTATATTTGATATGATTGCCTTACAGTAATATCCGGATTCCTCATCTAGTCCAAATGGGAGCAAGATGACTCTAATTCCCATCATTGACTTCAGAAGAATTGATTCAGTCACGAAGCACCACAGTCCTTATTTATAAACCGCACACAAAATGTGCATTGAAATGTGTGTAAGCATTTTTCCAGGCAAACATCTGGGTGATTCTCACAAAATCCAGATTTAGAAGGTGTCCAGCATCAGAATTGGTAAAAAACGCATATATTTAAAAAAAAATTAGATAGAGGTCTGAACTTACTATAACCATTATTTTTAAAGGATTTAAAAATATTTCCTATAGAATTATTTACATTTTTTAGATTATCATAATCAAAAATGATCATTACCGCAACATGATATAACATTAAATATATGCATTTACAAACTCATGTTTTGGTAATGAGAACTAAAAATTTGCCTAGGTACTATGACAAACAAAATTTAAACTTTTATCTGGAGAGAAAAAATAAGAACTGCTTACCTGGTAGCCATTTTGTGTGTCACAGTCAATTCTGTCCCTTACAACAATTTTTTTTTGAAAATGTTAGTTCCTTGAGGGCTTAAACAATGATTGAAAATTGTTGCGGAGGATGAAAACAATTCTTGGACACATTTATATTCCTTATTATTGTCTCTACATTTACCAATGATCAACAAATACCACATGTTTCTTTACTGTAAATGTTTATAGTATAACATGCACTGAAGCTTTTTATTTTATTATATATTATTATAAATATTTCCATGTCAAATAAAATTGGTTTGTATGATGTCATTTGAAATCATGTGCAAAATAGTACATGAAGAGATGTTTGTAACTGTATTTGATAGCATTATTTTGATAGCATTTACTTTTTTATCAGAATGACACCTCATAAGTCTAATTTCGCGAGAATCACCCATCTGGATTTATGAAAAATAAACGATGTAAAACAGTAAATACCGTATTTACCCCTGTTTGGCTTCGATAAGTGCTTTTCTTTGTCAGAGTAAGATACTGAAACACATTGTGATAATGTAACAGTTAAAATGAACAAAACATATTTATTTCAACTGATTGGGTTAAATTAATTAAAAGAAAAATAACCGTGACTTTTTCTAAAAACACTAAAAATTGCTTTTACTTAATTGTGTTTTTTGTTTATTTTGTTTTTTATACCTGGCATGACCTCTTAATGTTCACAATCAAATGATAATTGTATGTTTTAATTGAGCTGTTCATGTGGCTTAATGGATAGAGCATTTTATTAGAAACATGCAAAAGTCAGAGGTTTGAATTTAATGCATTGTATGTTGCTTTGAATTCAAGTGTTTGCCAGATGTTTCAATATTCAGAATATTTTGATATTCAGCTTTAGGGGGTGTGTACATCAAAGCTTTTACGCCGGGGTATATTTTCGATCGTTTCCAATGAAAGCATGGTGTTTTTCAAAAAAGCCAGTAGTTGGAAATTTTTCCGCGCTCAAAGCCACAGCTCG
Organism: Paramisgurnus dabryanus; assembly: GCF_030506205.2. Lineage (NCBI taxonomy): Eukaryota > Metazoa > Chordata > Actinopteri > Cypriniformes > Cobitidae > Paramisgurnus > Paramisgurnus dabryanus. The sequence goes on from NC_133352.1 coordinate 32,020,461, forward strand.
GCAGTTTTTCTGCGCTCAACAGTGAGCGCCAAGAGTTGAAAAATATTCAACTTTTGAGTGAACGTCAGTTCTTACATGGCTGTCTAATCACAGAGGTCTTCTCGGGTCCAAAGAAATTTACCCAACCCAAAATGACCCGAATCACTTTATACCCGAACCCGATGTGCATATATATATATTTTTTTTAAAGAAAGATCCGACCTGAGACAAACCCGAGTCCGACTCGAACTAGTGGCAATTTTTTTTTTACCCAACTGGACCCAAATGTAAACGGCATCGGCAGTCTGCAGCCCTGCACGCAGCAGTCAGACAGAAAAAAAACAGCTGGCCTTGCAACCAATTTGGCGAGCTGCTTCATTTGTTTTACTTTGCTATCTGATGACGAAACCAAGTTATCCGCTAAAATGTACATTTAAAATTGACTGACATTGTCTGTCTCAACAAAAAGCCACACAGAGGCTGTTTACACTTAGCATTAACATGCGTTTTCGTCGATTGGATCACAAGTGGACGACGTTAATGCCAGGTTTAAACGCGTCCACTTTTGACCACTTTCAACCACATCCAGAGGTAGTCGAAACCACTTTCGATCGGATCGCTTTGGAGTTGCGGAACGCAAATGTGGTTGAATGTGTTCAAACAGCCACACGCGACCGCCTTCTCTCCGCCCATTCATCTAATCTGAGGTATTAAAGACAAGTTTTACGTCTTTTTTTGACTTCTGGCGTGAACATACGGTGAACAGCGCTATTTTTAGCCTTTCATTGATAAAACTACTGCGGGTGTTCTCCGTAGTTTCGCTTTGAAAGCGTGAAAGTTGTGCGATCCTATTTCATCAATTGCGCTGAAAATTCAGAGAAAGCTCCAACATATAAACGTACAAAACACTGTGCAGCATGTTTACTTGCTAAACAAGCAGCGGATTTCGACATAATATTAGTTTGCGTCCATATAAACTCATAATTACTCCCGCTCGCGTTTGAATGACAGCAGAGAGACTCCACCACCATCTAACGGACCGTCCCCTCACAGTATTCAGGACAGAAGCGGTCGAAAGTGGACAAAAGAGACAGATTTAAATACCAGGTGTAAACGTAATGTGTCTCTCTCGTCCACTTGTGATCCAATCGATGAAAACACATCTTAATACCAAGTGTAAACAGCCCCACAATGTCACAAGCGCTCTTGGCAAACTGAGTGGTTTGAAAAGGACATTGACGCACACACGCGAGAGAGTTCGGGTCTAAGGGTACATTTGAAAAAAACACATTCATTTTAATTTACCAGAGACCCGATGCTGCTATTATTATACCCAACCTGTGTCCGAGGCATACGTGAAACTTTTAGACCCGAACCCGACCGGGTCTCGGGTCGGCCCTCGGGTTTTCGGATCTAGGTGGACCCATGAAAACCTCTAGTGTGCACACCCCCTTACACAGTCAGAAGAAATAGCCAAAACATGAACACTAGGGGGCGTATTACAATTGATAACTTAGGTCTTAACTTAAAGGGGCAATAAGTAGGATTTACCCCCATCTAGTGGTGGAATTGTATTTTGCATTCAAACGAACAGTGCTTTCTAGCGCCTTCCCTTTCCAAATGCGTGTTGCAACTACGGTAGCCGTTATGTAATCGCTGATCTCCTTGTCCATTGCAGCTGGTTCACGTGTTCTGAATGAAAACACGTTGTGTAAACGCGTTGGTAGGCAAGTGCTTTTTGTCCCTCTCTGCTATTATAGTTTATCAATACGGCGAAACGACATGGAAGCCTCCTTGGACTTACCCGTTCAATGCAAGTAAAGAGGAGAAATTCTAAACTTACAAAGAAAAGTCAGATCGCTGGCAGAGGTCATTTGACACCAACGAGGACATATTATGAATAAAGACATTGATTTTGATTAATAAAACACTTAACTCTTTCCTCGCCATTGACGAGATATCTCGTCAATTAAGAGAAAACGCTTCCCCGCCAATGACGAGATTTTCCGTCTTTCCGCAATACCGCTATTATCCACCAGGTGGCGCCCGCAACTTTTTAAACCCGGAAGTATTGCCCTATGGCAAGCGGCTGGATGTCCGTGTCTGTTTTAAAGATCGCTCTGAATGGGATCTCTATGAAAAGTTCGTCATAAAAATGGAATTATCTCTGCTTTTTGCTCAAAATGTGGTGTTTTTGCAAAAACCTACCCATATTCAAAAGCTGATTGCAAAAGAATCACTAAAGGTAGGATGAAACGTTTTTTTTTTTTTTTTTGAAAGCAGACGGTCTGTTCTTTCATTTGGTATATTGTATGTTTATATATTTAAAGAAGAACATTTTCTGGAAGGCATTCAACTTTGGTGAAAATCATGAAAAACGCTGGCGCTGGCTGGCAACTTTTTTTAAAAACGCTGGCGGTGAAAGAGTTAAAATCCTACTTATTGCCCCTTTAAGATGTGATATGTTAAATTATGATTTTTTGCAAATTCATATTTCAATAGCAAAATTTCAGTTGATTTAGGATTCTTATCTCATTAATCTTATCTCTAGTTAGGAAATCTTAAATCGCTTAATCATGTTCGGCTATCAACTCTCAGGTCTGATACCAAGCAACCAACAATACAGTAAACAAAATGATTGTCCTTTTTATTTCAATGGGGCATAATAATACATTGTATTAAATTCATTGTAATCATAGTCTGTGTTTTTTGTTTTAGCATCAATGCGCTGCACATCATCTGTGAGTTACCATTAGCCTAAAAATGAGAAAACTATTCTTCCCAAGGTGGCTATAAGTTCTTGGATTCATTGTACATTTCAACATTTGCAGAGCCGGCGCCAGACCATAACTAACAGGGGGGCACTTGGCTTTCAACGGGGGGGCACACAATAGTAACAATAACTTGCAAAAACAAGACATTAAAACAACAAATACAGTGCAAGCACACACTCATACAACTGGTACAGACTGTCAGCTCATTTCTTGTATAAAGTGCAAAAGACCACAAACTATGCGCAAAACTATTGAACTTCGACCGCGGCGTGAGCGCAAGCTAAGCTCCGCTGCGCTCGTGCTTTGCCCGACGCAACAACAAACCGCCCTCGCGCGGCGCAAGCCATTGAAATGAATGGGTTTCATAGCGCAGCGCACACCGCATCCTAACTTTAAAAAAGCCGCTTTACCATAATCACGTCATAATGCTGTTAACGGTCTATAGCCACACTTCACATTTAAGCTAACATAATTTAAAACAACGCTAACTTACCTTTAAAATAGCTGAAGGCGGCGTGTACGAACATTAAACTTCCTTAAAACAGTGTCCTGTAGATTTGTAAATTCCACCTGGACCTCTAATCTCTGAGTTTGAGCCAGTATGTTTTTTCATGAAGTCAGATGAAGCAGGCGGTGCTGGTTCGTTTTAAATGTTCTAATATACATATTTTACACGATCCATAAAATGCCGTGAAAAAACACGTTGCTAGTATCAAGTCACAAATATGCTAAAGCCTAATGACGCATGAGACCCGGCAATACAACCAATCAGAGAAACTGGTCTATTTTAATAAAAGAAAACATATATCAACTATTTTTTCCTCATTTGATTACATTAAAAGTCATGAAACATTCAATGTTTAATTTATTTTAATTATTCTTGATATATATTAAATTAATAAAAAACTTTGTAGGGGGGCACAACAACCTGTTTGGGGGGGCACTGCCCGCGAATGCCCCCCCCTTGACGCCGGCCCTGAACATTTGATAGAGACATGAGAAGAAATAGATGCTGAGTCAAGTGTGTACTGTATTCATTATGATCACATCAAGTCTTCAAGGATAAGATAACAGTTTTTTTTAATAATGATGAATGACAGAGATTGGAAGATCACTCCACTAGCGCAACACATTGAATGCGAATAATAGGAGTGATGTTGTGGCCATTTGTGAAGGTAAAAATATTCAAAGAATTGCTATTTTTCATCCTGCATGTTGTTAAAAAATTTCATGTATTTTTCCAGCAGGGCTATATCACAATGTGATTACAGCTCACTGTTTCAAGTTAAGACACCTGTGGGGTTATACTAACGTTAAGACCATTTTTTATGATGTTTTGTCAGGTTAGGATGTTTCTGCAGGGCTCAACGCAAATAATTTTTTATACTGGCCCAGTCGGGCCAGTGGTTCAGGTTTTCACTTGCCCTGCCAAAATCTTTACTGCCCCCAATAAAAAAATGTCAGTGTCACATTTTTAAGTGTTCTGTAATAGTCCACTTTCCCATCTGCAGTTAAGATAAGATAATGCACTTAGGAAATGTTATTCTGTAATAGCTTTTTTCTTAAATGAGGACCTAACGGCAATTACTATTGCTACCAAACAGTTAGGATTAGATTTTAAAGTTAACATCTTTCTGTAATACAGCTGTCACTTCCAAAAAGTATACCTTTGCACCAAAAGAGTTTATTTAAGTATCTCAGAGGTACATATTGGTACCAAATGTATACATATCTGTACCAAATTAGGACCTTTGCAGCGCAAAATGTTATGGGTTCGAACGCAGGGTATACACTACTGATAAAATGTATATCTTGTAATGCACTTCAAGTCACTTTGGATAAAAGTAAAATGTAAAAAAATTATAATAAACCATTTTTTTAAAAGTAGAAGACAAATTCAAGAGGGAATCTCTTTCAATTTCTATCTCTCTGTCTCTCTCATCTTTATAATTGTGGTCACTTTCACTGTTGCTTATAATTTACTATCACCAGCCCACACCTCTTGTACCACAGACATGATTAATGTCTCAAATCATGCAGTTTGTTGGGGGAGAGGTGTGCTGTTTTCTTTCTATTGATTGTATGTTTATCTTGCGGATGGCCAATAAAATCCTTTAAAGTAGACAATAAAGGATGAATCCTTTAATGAGCCACCCAGAGCTTCTTGAGGGCCACAAAGCATCATGGTCAAAAATAGTTATCCACATTGACAAACCACGCTAGCATCACATTGACGACTTTTATAGGACCAAGCTTCTGTTTTTTTTTTTATTATTAAAAATATAGCTTTTATCTTCCTCCACAACTAGGATAATTTACAATTTTGGATAATTCTCCCTAGAGAATTAAATGCTTAAGAACAGGGTTTTTTTCTTATAAATGGAAAATGCAACTTCTCTTGTAAATGTTTTGTTTGGCCTCTTATTTGAACCTTCTAACTTTAAACATGCAAATCATCAAGTTGTCTTCTGAAAACTCCTTGCATTTTCACCTAGCAGAGGGTTAGTTAATACCCATATTCCCCCTAAAGTCATTTCACAGACCTGTGGCCCAGAGAATGTTTAGGATGGGTTGGGATTAGGGCTTCATGATTGACAGGAGCTGGAGAGGTGGACAACAAATCTGGCAGGAAAGTGAAGAGATCTTAAAATGTGCCAAGATTTTCCCTCAAGAGTTCCTTCTTTCATCCTTTTTCACAGATTGACTTTTAATCCGTCATTTTAACATAAACCCTTTTTAATTGTTTTAAACCTTAAGTGATTACCTCATGTATAATTATCGTGTGTATATTTGCATTTAAAAGTGCAAATCACATTTTAGTGTTTGCGTAGATTGGCATATGAATACAAATGTTATCTTTTGGTAACACTTCCCAATAACGCTGTATTTGTTAACATTAGTAAATGCATTAACTGACATTACAGTAACAACAAACAACATTTCTATAGCATTCAACAGGAAGTCTGGGGCCCCTTGGGGGTCCGTGGTGGTATTAGAAAGATCCTCAAAATATTGTTTGAGTTTAAAATAATTTTGGGGGAAAATTAAATTAGGCATCAAAAATAATATGCATTAACCCCTTAACTGGCACAAATCCCTTTTGAGTGGGGGGGGGGATGAAACTGTGATGTACACCTTCAAATTAATATATCTTTGGTATTTTAGAGATCGGTGTAGAAGCCTAATCTTGGTCTTGTTTCACTGAAGTGTCTGCATGTAAAAATATTAAATACAAAATTGTTGTAGCAGTTTAAATGTATTTTAATAAACAAAAATAATGCAATAATGTATTAATTTTATAAATAAAATTATAAAAATGTAAATGTTTCACAAAAGTAATAATGTAAACATGAAGCCACAAGTCTCAAGTAGTTGTGATCGAAAAAGAGATTTGGGTCACACTTTTAATAGTTATACCAACAACGGCCACTAGGTGTCAATGGTTTGCTGCACACTCGTGACAAATTAATAAATTACTGTCATTTATTATTAATGCATATAGGTTTAAAAAATATGAAAACTAAATTCTTAGAGCTTTCGAATGATACATTTGTCAACATTTTTGAAGATTTATAACACGATATAGTGTTATGAATATAGAAAATGAATATGCATTCCTATGTGGGGGGGGGTGTAACAAAAAACTGTCACTACATTATTTCTATTATCAGATGACCTTAAAATATAAAAAGATTGTTTAGGTTTAGAATAGGGTATTAGTGTTACAAATATATAATAACACAGTGGGCCCACCTGCGGGCCCGTGGCCGAGGCTTTCACTGTGTCATTCGTTTATCAAAATGGTGATGATAAATAAAATCTACACTCTTACATCTTTCAAACTATATAAAGTTTTTCATGATTGGATAAGGATTCACATGCAAAACACTGATGTAAACGTAGGCGTCCCACGGGCGGGACAGTGGCATTTCCCAGGATATAAATGTTTTCAGGCACACTCTCTTCATAAATGAATCAATTACTGTCCCTACATAAATTATTTTATAAAATACTGTGGAAATATGTATTCTAGAGGCTTAGACCTTTCCAATGATACATAGTTTGTCATGCTAGATAAAAAAATTATTTTAAAGTATTGAAATTATAAAAAGGTTCCCATATATAATAATATAAAACTTTATTAAAATGAAGGTTTCCTGTTAAAATCTATTATTATCTATTATTTAATTTAAAATGTAATGTTAACTGTATGTTTCTGTGTAAACAAAAAAATATAATTTTATATATGTGTAACATAACGATAACAAAGTATGTAAATCCAGTCTTAATTGATTACATTTATGGGGTTCCTCGCTCCTCCTTTGCCTGAAAAGGGTTAAAGACCTCAGCTACAACATTTATTAATCCTAGTTGTTGTAACTGTTAACATTATTTAATTCACATTGGAATAACTGTATAACTAACATTAAGAAAGATTAAAACATGTTAATAAAACTATATTGCTCATTATTAGTTCATGTTAGCCAATGCATTTATTTTTACAAATACAACCTTATTGTAAAGTGTTACCAGGAAATATAACGTGTGATACTAAAGCCACCAAAATATTGTAACAGTGGCCAAATGTTTGTGTGTTTTGTGTCACTTTTCATATATCATTGCCAGTTTGGATCAATTGTTTCATTGTTTTCCTCACTTTGGACAAAACCATCTGTTAAATGCCTAAATGTAAATAAGCAATTCCATGCATATGTCAACCTTATAATGAAAAGTAAAGTTTTTACCCAAAGTTTTTAATCATACTGACATCTCACATGCCAATATTTAGTGGTTTAATTACCCATGCAAAGTCCCTGTTATAGGTTTAAAGTATTGAACAAATGTCAGAATTGTCACGTCCATAACGGAGAAATATTACATCTGCAGTATACTTCTTCCTCATAAATGCCATACAAAATTTAAAATAAAATAAATGTTAAATGTTATTTGAAGAGCCATTCTTTCTTAATTTGTTGGATGTAATTGCTTTTGGTTTGTGCCTTTTAATTCCCAGAAATCCTACAAAGTATGTTTCCCAAAGTATGTCTTTCAAAAATGGTGTCGTTTTTTTCCACATCAATAACGCATGCCTGTTTCCCTCATCTAAAGTAAAATCCTGATATTTTTCTGCTGTCTGGACTTTATCATCCGGGATTTATGAAAATATAAACAGATGGTTCAATATAGAAATGTATTCTCTGAGATTTATATTTTAGGTTTGGACTGCAAATGTCACATCCATAATGTTTGTTTACTGAGTGCAAAGTTTCTTTTTTTTGTCTGTAGTTGTTCATGTTCCCTGTAATTCAAACTGCAATTTATACTTGCTATAATACATTGAAGTTCTTCTGTAAAATTTGTTTGTGAGTATGTGAAAAATAAGTCCATTTGGTAAGAAAAGCTTTGTTTTAGGCTCAGAACTTTTGACAAGCATAAAAAATACCTACTTTGCATTCAGCAGTGTGACTAATCTTGCTTTGCAAAAATAACTTTTCCTTCATTTCTTTTTTCCCTCTTTTTATGCTATTTTATTTCATTGATCTATGCAAAAACAGGGCAATTTCTCACCATCCATCATTTTATGGTCAATAACAGCAGAACACCAGGCAGCGAGATGGAAAATGGTGTCTGACAATCCAGCCCACTGCACGGCCGGGTGCGTACTGTAATAACTTATTCAATCATTAACTCGATAACATTCATATCTGCACGCAACAGTTCGGCCCTATAGCAGTACTCGTCTACAAGCTCTTGGAAATCATCTGAGATGTCCGTGTCCTCTACACATGGTTTCTTCTGAAGTGTACCACAATGATGTCCTGTCAGCCTTGTGCTGTTCTTCTGCATTGTATTATGATGTAAAATGTTATAGCCTCTGGTAATGCTTAAATCTTGTGTGTGCGTGCCTACAGTACATGTATGTGCGTGCATGTTGTTGTTGTTCTGTCTGTTGCAGTTCCCTATGGTGAAAAATGTAAATCCATATACTTACATTGAAGGAATACAAGCTAAAGGTCCTACCAAGATGTGCCGCTCTTTTGTCTGGTGAGCAGTATTAGCTAAATAAACACATTTTCAATTGACAATATTTGGCCAAGATAACTATTTGAAAATCTGGAATCTAGGGGTACAAAAAAATCTAAATACTGAGAATATCACCTTAACAGATGGCCAAATAAAGTCCTTAGCAACACATATTATAAGTGCTAAATACATTCTTATACATTTGTTGTAGGATATTTATAAAATATATCTACATGGAATATGATCTTTACTTTTCTTAATGATTTTTGACATTCAATGTATTGTTGGCTACTGCTACACATACAGTATGTGACCAGTCACGGAAAGTAGTGACACAAGTCAGATCTGGGCCATTTTAAGTTATTCACAGATTCTGAAAGTGCAGTTTCTAAGCTTTCCAACGATGTGTAACACATGGAAATCTGATAAGATTTGGAGAGGTTGTGGCCATTTGAATATAGGAACTCAGAAATACTCAAACCGAGAAAATCGAGACGAAAGGGACTCTTCTTTCCAACTGGGGCAGACAATAGGGCTCATTTACATCTCATTTAGCTAAGCCATACCCCCTGTAAAGCCGTTTTGAGATACAGATGTTCTAGCATCATATATGTAGTATTTTATGACAGAAGTCCACATGACAACATGCAAAAATAAACATGACTCTTTTTACCTTTGTGGGGATCACAAGTCGAATCCAGTCTGTTTCAGATTATTCAATGACCATTTTTGTCCACAAATGCGTATAATCCGTGAAATATAGATGTATAGTCTATTGTTTACATCAGATTTCGCATGAACGTCTGGTAATACAATATAATATATAATCTGAAGACTATTTAAATCGTAACATGTAAGGGTATATGAGCTTACACTCCGTTAAACACATGAACCCACCTTCAAAGTTTGTATTTAAAATAGGGAAGTAGTATAATAGATCATCCAAACAGCGCCGTCGAAAACGTGACATCCTTTAGAGATGTTTCCAATGGCTCGCTCATTCCTCCATCAGCCAATGACTTCATGGAAAATATAGATAGACAAAACATGTAGCCAATTATATGAAGAATACAACGATCTCTGTGTAACTTCTGTGTGTTTGGACTCATGCTGCGCTGCAAGAACTTACAAAGAGATGACGACAAAGTACCGGAGAGCGAGTCAAAATTAAACTACTCTGTAAGATTTCTTGAAGAGCTCTCGCGGTACTTTGACGTCATCCGACTGCGGCTCCGCATAAAGTCAGTGACGCGGCTGACGTACGATGCGGCTGACTGTTATTTGTTCCGCCCCAGCTTCTTTTCTTTTTCTTTTGTTTTGTGCGCCCGAGCTTAACAGTCTGGGGAGACGCACGCTATAATAAAAAATAAAAAAACTTAGCAAACATGTCTGAGGAACAGGGCAGCCGCGTAACTGCAGTCACATGACTTCACGCTCGAGCCGGAAGAGAAGGCAATGCTGAATAAAGTCGTAATTTTTGCTATTTTTGGACCAAACTGTATTTTCGATGCTTCAACACATTCTTACTGACCCACTGATGTCACATGGACTACTTTGATGATGTTTTTATTACCTTTCTGGACATGGAAACCGTACATAGATATTCAATAGAGGAGACAGAAAGCTCTCGGACTAAATCTAACGTCAAAACATCTTAAACTGTGTTCCGAAGATGAACGGAGGTCTTCTGAGTTTAGAACGACATAAGGGTGAGTCATTAATGACATTATTTTCATTTTTGGTCGAACTATCCTTAGTCAGTAGTCACGCTGTTCCCTTTGGGGGTGGAGGCGAAAACACAAGCTTATACAGTATGTAAATATACACACAGACAATGACGCCCCCGCTGCACGCTAGAATCTCCGGAAAAACAAGCCTATTTCAACCGCAAAATGTACGCTTTTAAATGTACAAAAACTGCTATCTCAAACATGGAGAGGCTTCTTCGTGATCTCAACTAACAGATTCTGCAATAAAACGAAAATCACAAATTTTGAAAAAAAACCTTTGTTTCTCATTTTCTCGAAACTTGTGCTGCCGACTTGTGTCACTGGTTTCCGTGACGGGTCACATATACCTGTATGACTTATGATTGGTTTTGTGGTCCAGGGTCACATATTCATGGTGAGAAATGGTTAATAGAGTTCGGAAAGTTGAATAAAGGTCAGTTTGGCATTTCTAGCTCATCTAACCTGCATGTCTTTGGACTGTGGGAGGAAACCCTTCAGTTAGGTTTAAAGTTTTTGTTCAGTCTTTCATCTTGGGAGCAGAGAGGTAGAGATACAACTTCATTTTCTACACGGCATTCTGCCATTCCTGCTCTGGCTGTACTCCAATGAGAGAGAGAGAGAGAGAGAGAGAGGTGTCACTGCTTACTGTTCAAGGCCACAAGCAAAACGATTCTTTCACCTTATACCGTATAAATATCTCAGCTCAGCTAAAAAAACGTTATTGTTTCCAAACCTTGAAGTTGAATCATCAGTAAAGGTAAGGTTCATTTTAAAGTAACTCACATTGCATTGCTCATAAAGTGCACAGTAGCTTTTCACTTTACTTTATAGCATTTTTATTAAAAGTGAGGATATGTTGTTTTTGTAATACAGCTTTCAGCTGACTAAGACTCAGGCAGGCACTTTGATTTGGGTGTGGATTTGTGTTAATGGCTTCCACTCTTTGTAATATTGTCTGTGCCCAACGGCACAATCTGCAAAGATTCAGGTGAGTGTCTGATATTGTTTACATTTACTGTACATTCACGCATTTGGCAAATTCCATTATTCAAAGTGCACTCGAGCTATAATTTTTTTTATTAGTATGCATGTTCCCTGTGAAATGCATTGCTGAACCAATTATTTAAATAAACATAATACTGTACAAATATAAGTTTTTAAAACTTACTTCCAATACTGTTAAAAATAAGGCCGTTACAATGAGCCATGTCAAATTTTACACAGGATGCACAGACTGTATTTACAGGGGATTTATTTAAGTGAGCAGTTTACATGTTTTCCTCATGCCTTCTTTTGGGGTCTTGAAGAAACATGCCAGCACAAGGATTTCCATTCATTACAGATTTCCAGAAAGTACAGTAAATAAGCTTACGTGCAGAGGTTACACAGCAAAGAGTCTGCAAGCCCTAATCTCCGCTCCCCAAACTCTTTGCCCTTTTAAACATTTGTACAGTCATAAGAGGGGCCACACACAGAGCGTGAAAATGTTAAATATCCATTGGTGGGGACTACAAAGGGCCCGGCATCTGGCAGAGCAGGACGCCTGAAAACCCTTCCTAATGAAGCTGGCATTTGCAGTCTACAGCAGGATGCATGGGCCGCCCAGCCCGGTGTTTTTCATTCAGATCTGCAACTTGATGGAAACCATCCCTGAGGCATTCTGGATAGGAAATTTGGTGGCAAATGCAAAGTGTAACCATTTTAAATCAATCACTGGCTCGTTGATGTGACAGAAAAGCTTAGTGGTGTTTCATTTTTTACACGGAAGTCAACGTTACGCTATACTGCAATTTTAAATCTGAGAGCAATTTTAATGTAAAAAATTTAATTAAAATGTTGGAAATCACCTTTTAACAGGTTATTTGGCTCTTTGTATATCTGGAATGTACTGTAAATTGCTTTGGATTAAGTGTCTGCTTAATGTTTAAATGTAAACGTTGCCTACGTATCACAAAAAACAAACAAAAAAAACAAGGTTATTTTCAACCCAGCGTTAGGTGAGAAAGGGGCGAATCCAACCCACTGGGTTGAAATTAAAAGCGGGGTGCATAATTTTTTAAAAAACATTTAGAAAAGGGGTCGGGCTGAGTAACAAAAACACGCTTGTAGCCAATCAGCAGTAAGGGGCGTGTCTACTAACCGACATCATTGCCTGGGGCGGGTCTATCAAAAGAAGGTTCAGATTCTATACATGACAGGGTAGGGGCATGTTTGTTGAGGTGATTTCAAATGTCAAGGCTTTCAGAGATCATGCACCCCGCCTTTAACCTATGCTGGGTTGTTTTAACCCATTGTTGGGACAAATATAAAAAAATTGTTATTTTTACCAAACGGCTGGGATTGTCCCTTTTTTACCCAATGCTGGATGTGTTGAAATAATAATTTCTTTGTTATTTATTTAAAAAAATCTGCATTTTATGCTCATTTCCATGTTTTTGTTGCCAAATGTGTTGCTCTTTACAGATTGGAGACAGTAAAATCTGCTTGTGCAAATCTTTGAGGCAGTATGTAAATGTTTGGGGATGATGAATGTGAGCATGCTCAGATTGACACACTCGTGAGCTGATTGTGACCTGTGATTATAAGAAGTGAGCGAGTCTCATCCTGTCTGATTTACGGTAATTATGGATCATTTAGAAAGGTAACAGAATGTACTGCACTTGTCTGGAGAATCAGCTGTTATTTAATCAGACTGCATCCATCACATCTGATCTATCACGTGCCATGCAATAAAAACCTTGCAAACCCTAAAACAAAGAAGCCAAACATTGCAAACATTGAAACTGTAAGTTTCCTTCCACAAGCAGTATTATTTGTTCACCAACATAACTCGCAGTGTAAAATATCTCCGAATAACATGTTGGTTTTTATGGAAGCCCATTTCCGCCTCCATAAGAAACAAATGCTATGGTAAATCATAATTATGAGATAAAAGTCTAAATTATGACTAATTATACTAATTGAGTAATAATTTAAACTTTTTATCTTATAATTATGACTTTTTGTGGTGGTTTCCCGGACAGGGATTAGCTTAAGCCAGGACTAGACCTTAGTTTAACCCTCTGGGGTTTTTAGGGCCCTGGATAAGTTTTGACTTGCACTGACATTTGTGCTTTTTTCAGTTGCTTAAAAACATAATAATGGCAAAAGTCTCATAGCACTGCATTCAGCACAAACTGGGCTACTATATTATATGATTAACATGTATTTACATGTTTGTATTTTTGAGAGAAAAATGTTTATGCGTGTAAAAGCAACATTTTTAAGTGACTGATATAAGTCCACAAAACCCATACTAAACATGTTTTCCCAAGACTTTTCAAAACAGGATCTAGTAGTCTAGAGTTTTTTCTTTAAAAAGATGTGAAAATCATTCTGCTTACTCATTCACATAAAACAATATATTGATTTACAATTTCAAAGTCACTTTTTGGTTAGAAAGGCAATATGCAAGAAGGCTGGAAGCTCTTGAATAATCTGTGATTGACAGCTGAAGAACAAAACACTTGCATAATGAGCTGCATAATGAGCCTTTAGGCAGTAAGACGACGCCATTATTGTTACGTGTTTGTTTGTGAAAGCAACACAAATGAAATGCCTCCCATCCGTGATCCTGCGTTAAATAAAATTATTGTGCAGAGATATATGCAAATAAACAGGGTTTTAGATGTGTTTAGATGCGTCTTAATACAAAGTGCATCAAATATGAGGCATTGTGTGTGCGTTTGCCTGTCGATTGAGTCTGACGGAAGCATAAAGAAAACTTAAGCGTCTGGAGATAACTTTTATTTACAGGCGAGAGTAAACAAGTAGATGTCATGTTTCCAGCACTCAGATTAAAACTCAACACATCACTGAATGGCTGCAAAGACGTATAGTCTCCATTGACTGTGGCGTTGACTTATGAATATGGACAGAAAAAAACTAGACACTTTAACGTTTTTAATGATTTATAAATCAAATCTGTATGTCCAAAATCAGCAGAGTTATCTAAGTCTCTTTGCAGAGTGATTGAAAAATAAAGAGTTTGCGGCGCCCGCGCCGCAGTCGACCCCAGAGTGTTAATTAGGAAATATAACTAGTTTTAACAAACATGCCTTACTAAAAACATTACTTGTGTGCATTTTGATGCAAAACAAAGGGCACTGATTTAGTCTAATCCCTGTCTGGGAAACCGCCCTTTAAAACCGTAATTTAGATTTTTTTTAATCTCATAAATTCGAAAATTGTAAAACTTTTTGTAACTTTTAAAGTTATGATTTACCAGAGCTTTTTTTAATTATATGGTGGAAATGGGCTTCCATATTTTAGTGTGTGTACATTTTAGCAGCATCTAGTGGTGAGATTGCGAATGATTGAAACCAAACCGATCATGAGGCCTATATTCATGATCTAAGTCAGTGGGGTCTCAGATTGGTTAGGTTACAAACATTCCTCAAAATATCTTTCTTTGTTCATCAGAACCAAAAAATGTATACATGTTTGTAACAACATGAGATTTTTGGGTGTACTATCCCTTAAAAGAAACACTCTCACATTTTGGGAATTTAGCTTATTCATCGTATCCCCAGAGTGAGAGAAGTCTATACATACCTTTTTCATCTCCGTGTGTGCTGTAACCCTGTCTGACGCACCCACAGCTAGCTTAGCTTAGCACAAAGACTGAAAGTAAATGGCTCCAGCTAGCATACTGCTCCCAATAAGTGACAAAATAAACCCAACATTTTCCTATTTATATGTTTTGATTTGTATAGTCACAGCGTGTACAAATAACAAGGTCATATGAGACATATCCATCTTTTAACAGCATACATACTGGGAACTATATTCTCAGAAAGCGAAGAATTGTTACCTAGGTGGAGTGACTGAAGAAACTCTCTGCTCCTCACCACTGGGTTTCTTGGGTGCTGCGAGTAAATCACTCCACAAATCACACATAGCAGTGCTACGTCTTCTGAGAATATAATTCACTATATACGGTTAAAAAATTGTTGTGTCTCTTATAACCATGTTTTTTGTACACGGTGTGACTAAAGAAATCACAACATATAAATAGGAAAATATTTGCATTATTTTGTCACTTATTGGGAGCAGTGTGCTAGCTGGAGCCATTCACTTCCAGTGTTGTGCTAAGCTAGGCTAGCGGGGTGCGTCAGAAAGAGTTACAGCACGCGCGGGGATGAAAAAGGTATGTATGAACTTATCTAACTCTGGGGGATACGGTGAATAAGCTAAATTCCCAAAATGTGGGCGTGTTCCTTTAACTCATTGACGAGTTTTCTCGTCAATTAAGAGAAAACATTTTCCTACCATTGATGCTTACCATAATCTCTAATTCCGCTACTATCCACCAGATGGCACAAAAAAATTGATGCAAAAACAAATCCATCTGCCTTTTAATGCAATTACTTAAAATTTTGTATTTTTTAAGAAACCTACCCATATTTAACAGGTTAAAAAAGAGAACAAATAAAGATAGGATGAAACGTTTTTTTTTTTCATTTGATATCCTTGAATGTTTATATATATATTATAGAAAAAAAATTCCTGGAAGGCATTTTGTAAGACTTTTGTAAAAAATTAATCTTTACAAATTCAAGTATTTAAAAAATTGTCAAAATATATGACCAAGCTGTCACTGGGGCTGTACCTTTTACGGAAATAAGTAGAGCTTTGGACCTAAAAAGAGTTCATATTAGTGCAATCTGTTCCATGTTATTGCATGAAATGAAATGCACGGTCTTGCTACTGTGTGCAGTATTTGGAGCGCTTATTGTATCAAACCCTCTGATGTGTTTCTTATGAACAAGTAATGTCTGTTTCTCACTCTTGTTTAAATGAATTAATTGTACTGTAGTCATTTATTTATACTGACACAATGAGCTGAATGGGTTTAATCTGATTAGCGGAACCAATTTTTCACACTTCAATGATGTTCATGGAAAGAAATCATGAAAGAGAAAACTCAATTATGTAGATTGTATTATTTCACACTTTAATTAATTAAGAAAGATGGACTGAGCAAGAGCATGAAGGAGTCATTGCCACATAGTGGCAGTTTCTCAGATGGGGCTTAGTCCCAGTCTAAAGTGCATATTTAAGCTGCCTTAATTTAAAAACATCTTGCACTTAGATATCTGAACATTTATCAATGCCATTGTTTTGTCTTAAGATACACACCAAAATGTATGGGTGAAGATTAATTAAATGATTTACGCAATGGGATTTACTAATGCTTGCGGTTGTGATATGGTATTTGTGCCATTTTAATGCCGAAAAAAGCATGTCTTAAATCATTCTGCACTTAAAATGGCTGCAATTGTTGCGTTGATCATTTTGGAAATCAGCTGTTGTGCCTGTGTTATTTCATTTGCACTTTTTTAGTAAATAAACTGCTGAATTTACCAATCCCATTGGCGCTTTTTTGGAATTGGGCTCTTATGGTTATTTGCCCCGTTTAGTAAATCTGGCCCATAATCTCATTTTTTTAACAGATCACATACAGAATATACACTCACCTAAAGGATTATTAGGAACACCATACTAATACTGTATTTGACCCCCTTTCGCCTTCAGAACTGCCTTAATTCTACATGGCATTGATTCAATAAGGTGCTGAAAGCATTCTTTAGAAATGTTGGCCCATATTGATAGGATAACATCTTGCAGTTGATGGAGATTTGTGGGATGCACATCCAGGGCACGAAGCTCCCGTTCCACCACATCCCAAAGATGCTCTATTGGGTTGAGATCTGGTGACTGTGCAGGCCATTTTAGTACAGTGAACTCATAGTCATGTTCAAGAAACCAATTTGAAATAATTTGAGCTTTGTGACATGATGCATTATCCTGCTGGAAGTAGCCATCAGAGGATGAGTACATGGTGGTCATAAAGGGATGGACATGATCAGAAACAATGCTCAGGTAGACCATGGCATTTAAACGATGCCCGATTGGCACTAGGGGGCCTAAAGTGTGCCAAGAAAACATCCCCCACACCATTACAGCCATGATGGATCCATGTTCTCATTCTGTTTACGCCAAATTCTGCCTCTACCATCTGAATGTCTCAACAGAAATTGAGACTCATCAGACCAGGCAACATTTATCCAGTCTTTAGCTGTCCAATTTTCGTGAGCTCGTGCAAATTGTAGCCTCTTTTTCCTATACATGTATGTAGTGGAGATGACTGGTACCCGGTGGGGTCTTCTGCTGTTGCAGCCCATCCGCCTCAAGGTTGTGCATGTTGTGGCTTCACAAATGCTTTGCTGCATACCTCGGTTGTAACGAGTGGTTATTTCAGTCAAAGTTGCTCTTCTATCAGCTTGAATCAGTCGGCCCATTCTCCTCTGACCTCTAGCATCAACAAGGCATTTTCGCCCACAGAACTGCCGCATGCTGGATGTTTTTCCCTTTTCACACCATTCTTTGTAAACCCTAGAAATGGTTGTGCGTGAAAATCCCAGTAACTGAGCAGATTGTGAAATACTCAGACCGGCCGTCTGGCACCAACAACCATGCCACGGC
This sequence comes from Paramisgurnus dabryanus, assembly GCF_030506205.2. Lineage (NCBI taxonomy): Eukaryota > Metazoa > Chordata > Actinopteri > Cypriniformes > Cobitidae > Paramisgurnus > Paramisgurnus dabryanus. The sequence goes on from NC_133352.1 coordinate 32,038,495, forward strand.
CAAAATTGCTTAAATCACCTTTCTTTCCCATTCTATGCAACCCATATGCAACCAAGTTGCATATTTGGTTCTCAAAGTACCTTGTTCCAAACCTTTTCAAAATAACCCGTTCTCCACCATCTCTTTTTGAGGTTAAAATGTTAAGAGAGCATCTGTTCCTGATGGAAGTGTTAATGCAAGTCCATTTGATGCTAAGCCTGTGAAACCACGTGAAGATGAACAGCAAATCATAGATGGATCAAAGCAATCTCACCTCATATATTTAGGAAATGGATTCTTGTAATACTTTGAAAACTTTCTCTAAACTTTGTCGAGGTTGACACAGTGTGTGATTTTACTCACTCGTCATTGGAGAGCCATTTAGATCTTGAAGGAAATTAATGATTATTATGGGATGGCCCGAAAGATAACCATGTCCGACTATGAAGGAGTGCAGCTGGACGATTTAATTACTTCTCACCGCTTATCTTCTCAGTCCATTTTATCACTCTTTTATTCATCTCAGCCGTCCGCCTCATTTCATTTATTAGGGTTAGTAAAGCAAAGTGTCTTCTGTAAATGGTCACTCCAATTATTCAGGCCCAATTGGGTGATTACTTAGAAGAAATGTGAGGTTTTATTTAAAGATATGGGGAGGTTTGAATAATTAGATTGTATAACAGATAATGACAGAAGGATCATTGTATCGCTCTCCACCATCTTTTTCATCAGCCTTCCTGATTTTAAAGGGACGAGTGTTCCTGCGGCAACATTTAAATCAATCAAATTTAATGGATGAGTTTACAATTAATTTCTTAAGTCTTAAGACCGAAGTATGGTCCATTTTCTCAAGGGGCCACATACGGTGCATTTTTTAATCCCATCCCTAACCTCGCCCCAAGACAAAAGCACTAAAACATACAAATTTGGTCGTATAAATTCATACAAATTAGCCAACTCATACAATTCGTACAAATTGCCATGAGATTGTGTTGGAATGGTCACAATTTATGATTGATCAACCTCTAAAGCCTTTCATTTTCTGACCTATTGAGTTTGATTTGCATCACCCTGCAGCTTTCGTTTACAGCCGTGATCCGTGCGAAAATGAGGGGATCAGCGATTGGCCATGCGTTCAGAGGAAGTTGCAATCATACTCCGCTGCTTCCTGGGTTTGTTCAATGCATTGCCATTCATCAGCTCTCATTAAAGTGGCCAGCCGCTGGTGACCCAGCAATACAGTGCCACAGAACTCCGTCCACTCCATCCGTTCCGGTCCATTAGTCTGGGAGATGGGCCTGGGTCTCTGGTAAATGTTTTCCAGAACGTTCTTATCTCGCTCGTCTCTTTCTGTCTCTCTGCACGGTACCAACTATTCCACTGAGATCCGTTCTGTCCCCATGACAACATGGACAACATGCCCCGTTTCAAATTCAGAGACACAGTGAGGGTGAGACATCAAATGTGATGATAAGCTCTAAAGTGGGTTTAAATTGGGCGAGATTTGTCATGAAGGTGTGTAAAATTGCATAATTATTCTGAGAATAGCACTGTAGGTAAATAAATTGAATCTGACATGCTTTAAAAACAGATGGCATAATAATATTTAACAAATCTATTAATAATCTCACAATCTTGTAGCGCTTCCAGAAGTTGCTAGGTCATAGGGCTGGTTGTTGATGGGACCACTTTATACCACCAGATGAAATCGTAAGTTCAATTGCTTGGAAAAATAATAGTCCACTTCTCTTCAACAAGCTGTACAGTTTCTGTCTGTAGCACACATGGTGCAGGGTGAGTTTTTGGGTGATATAACTGCAGGGTCTCTTTCAGGCCTCTTTTTATCAAATTAATTAAACTAAAAATTTACTTAAAATTACTTTTTAAAAGTAACTCAAATATTCATGTGTACATTTAAAAAGTAATGCGTTACTTTACTCGTTACTTCAGAAAAGTAATATTATTACGTAATGCACGTTACTTGTAATGCGTTACCCCCAATACTGTACACAAATGTAAGTGCACAGCATAGTTTATTTGACTCGTACTGTATGTGTACACAGACGTTCGACGCATGTGCATTGCGACAAAATGCAATGCATCCCATGGGCTACATACAACATTTTCCTGTGCGTGCATGCCTGACGTATGCGTACAAGGTATGCATGGTTGCAAAAATCTGTCCGTGTGCATACAGTGCGCTCATACTATTCTGATGATAGAATTTGCATCACAAGCAATGTATGCTGACCCTCGCATATGTGTAAAAATGGAATTATGATTGTAGCTGAAGCAGGACAGAAATGTTAAATTATTTTATTTTATTTACACTATTTATACATTTACCAGCTGTTGGACGTCAAACCCATGCAACAAAAAATATATTTTAAATATATGAATAGTTTGTTTCCAAAACGAGATTACTCTTAATTTTTTTGTCAAAACTTGTTTATTATTATGAAATCATGTTTTGTTGTGGTACTTAGCTGTATTTTAGTTATGAAGGCTTAAATTAAAACAAACCAACTGCAGTATGATTGATATTAATTGAAATACACAATCAAAAATTAAATACCTGAGTTATCTCGTTTTGCAACCAAACTATTCATATTTCAAAATATACAAAAAAATGCCTAAAAATATATGTACTGAAATATATTTTCAAATATATTTTAAAAATAAATATATTTTAAACATATGAATAGTTTGTTTTCACAACGAGATAACTCGTAATTATTTTGTCAAAACATGTTTATTATTATGAAATCATGTTTTATTGTGCTACTTAGCTGTATTTTTTAGTTATGAAGGCTTAAATTTAAACAAACCAATTGCAGTATGATTGATATTAATTGGAATACACAATCAAAAATTAAAAAAACTGAGTTATCTCATTTTGCAACCAAACTCTTCATATTTCAAAATATACAAATAAATGCCAAAAAATATACTGAAATATATTTTGAAATATATTTTAAAAATAAATATTTTAAAGCATTTATATTCTTGTCACATTGTAAGAAAAACATGTGTTCCCTGTTACAAACCTGTAAACATAACAGGTTTAAAAAATATTAAAATTAAATATATTTCCAACTGCAAAAATATACTTATAATTTTAGATTTTATACAAACTTAAACATTTTATACAAACATTTATATTTTGGACAGAAATGTTTTGTATGTGTTGGAAAATTTTAAATGTATTTGTTGTCCCTAAAATACATTTTGAAATATATGTTAATATATGAAGGTCAAAATATTTAATTTACTTTCTACAAAATTTATTTAGCATTTAAAACATATTTTTGGCCAAAGATTTTTTTTTTTTTTTGCCGTATTGGAATCCTGCAAGGTATAATTTCTGCTTGACATCTGCAAGGCCTAAAACTTATGTTTTCTCTTCCCCCGAGGTGCAGACTTAATGATTTATCTCCCTTCATTGAAGTAAAAACTCCTTAAATACATCTATACCCTTTTATCTATTAACCAAGAGCAGGTTTGGCATTTTCAATAGGCTGTGGCCGTTAATGACACCATTAAGACAGCAAATCTGCTCAGCCCACATTAATTTATTCATGAGCACACCAGGAACCCATCCTTTGAAATGTGCAATTGACCTTTCCACTGGCTTTTTGTAGTAACACAGCCGTTGTCTCACCACGGTCAGACTTATTACATGTTTTAACACATTGACTGCTGTTGTTTAAGAAGTGGTCATTAATTATGGGATTAAACCTGTGACACAGACTTGAAGGTTTGTGATTGACAGCCTCTGCGGTAGAGGCACAAGTTTACTTCTAAATATTTTCTACAATTAACAAATGAACAAATCCACTTGCTGATGGGTTGCATTTGTGAGCAGAATACTTACATTTAACTTTAATCTTTCTGTTTAATCGAAGCCAAGTGAAGTGTGTGCTTTTCTTTTTAATCTGCTTTCTTCTCTGGATAACTAATTTTGACTCCCCACAGACCTCGTGTGCTCTCTGCATTAGCACTGAAAGTATTAACACATGTTCCCAGCGGTATAAATGAGTTTGGGTTAAATAGTATAAAAATCATTTAGGGGAGTCTTTCCAGTCTTTATTATTTTGAATCTAGGCAGTATTTGAAACCATTCTTCCGGAAGTAATTACAAAAATATGGAAAATTATGTTATGTTGATTTAAAACGTAATCAGTTTAGATTAGAGTTAGGAAATGGTGCGTTGCATCTATCTGAAATTGGCTGGTTTTTATCTTCTACTTTATACCGTCTGCGTTTTAAGCTTGACTTAATCAGGAATATTAAAGTGTTTAGTTTTTTGTGCTGATGTCTTAAACAACTTTATTAAAAGTTTGGTAGATGTTTCGCTAAAGGGAAGATGCATTAAAGCAACGTGGAATCAAAATGACCCCATTTAGTGTATGATACATTTTTGCATGTTACAGTAAGAAGTAAAGCGTTGTTTGTTTTTGAGATTTTTATTTTAAAAAATTTTGGCATAATAGTTTGGTTTGTAACACAAAGGTCGCTGTTCCAAGTCTCACAGCTGGCAGGTTGCGACTGAGTTGCCCTTGAGCAAGGCATGTTTCCCCCAGTTGGCGCCCAAATTTCCCCCCAGGCGCTGCAGTGATAGCTGCCTACTGATCTGTGTGTTCACCGCACACTGCGATGGGTAAGTCTGCATTTTTTCCACATTCGGCATTAAGCGCAGACAGTTGAAAAATGCTTATGCTCGTCAATTCCATTATTTTGACGTCCAATCACAGTGGAGAATGAGTGGGACACCACAGCAACTAGCGCATCAGCTTCGAAAGTTGTCCTCTGATTGGTTGAATTATACAGGTTTTCCGGGAGACGTGTGTGTCGCTGCCTTTGACGGACCACCTGGAAACAACAAAAAGCATGCAAGGTTCAAGTCTTTGTAGGACGTCTAATAGTGGAATTTAAAAGAGATATTTTCTTGTGTTTGCCGTTGTTGTTATGACTTCAGAGACATTCATAAATGAATAAAATCGGTCTGTTAATGTGGAGACATTTCATTGCCCCAAAAAATTATGTGGTACTAAGAAATGGTCTCTTGGGAGGTCATTGGCCATTCAAAGTGGTCATGGCTATAATATCACGCGAGATTACTTGACTGACTTCTAAACTATTCTGTTTTATTTAAATTGGAAAATATAGCATTTTATTAAATAAAATGTTCTAATCCATTTTATGTTTTTTCTTCTACTGTAGGTAAAATAAGTATTGAACACGTCACCATTTGTTTTCATAAATATATTAACATGAAATATTCATCAGATGTTGGTAAAAACTAGAGATGCACCAATATGATTATTAGGGGCCTATACCGACTTAAACAGACAACTATTGGTCGATACCGATGCCGATACCAATATTAAACATTTATATAGTTGGCCTATTAGCTAGTTTATTTCTGCATCAAATGATTTTTACTGAACATGGATTGTAAAATTCAACTGACCAACATAATAAGAGAGGCACAAAGTAAGATACATTTTTGGCGATTTTTAGTCTTTTTCCGAGATTTTGAAAAAAGCCCAGACCGCAGACATTTTCCCGAAATACTCTTACTCTGACCGCATGTCTCACATGAATGAGTAATCTCTCATGTGATTAACTACATGATTTAGCGTTGCACATCTTTTTTTTGGGGGGGGGGGAAGTATTTAATTATTTTATAAACAGCTGAATTGTGCAACAGACATGCAACTGACTGCCTTCACGCAGTTAATTAATAAATAATCGGTATCAGCCTTTCTCGTGCTATGGCCGATATGCTGATGGGCAGTGTTGGGGAAAGTTACTTTTAAAAGTAATGCATTACAATATTAAAGGGTAACTAAACCCCTGGTCAGAGCCTGACTCCACCCACTGGCAATATTTGAAAAATGCAAGAAAAGAGGGCAGATCCCAACGAAGATAGAGGGGACGAACTAAGCTCGTATCAAGTGTGTGGTGAGATCGTAACAAGGGCGTGGTGAGCTTGAACCTGCTTACGTCACGAGTCATTTTTTGGACCCAACATCCAATGGGAAAATTCAACTGCAGTAGCCACCGTTCAACCTGAAGAGGGCAGCAATCAGACGTTTTTACACCATATATTGTAGTATTGAAACACTTTATATCCAAATGTCAAAAAAATTACTAAAATCAATGAACAGCACTAATAAAGCATCATTCTTACAGATCATTAACTAAAAAAAGTTGGTTTAGGGTTTAGTTACTCTTTAAATTACTCCTAAAAAAAGTACAAAATTGCGTTACTTAGTTACTTAGTCATGGAAAGTAATGCTTAGGTTACTTTTGTGTTTGTTACTTTTTATTTTGCTGAGGCTTGATCTCTTTCAGGCCTTGCAGGTGCCTTTTAAGACTGAGAAGTTCTGCATTCAGAAATTGCATATTTCCATCGCAAAAATTACTTAAACTCTGCTCAGGCGCACACACTTACATGTTTTTTTACATCATCACTAAAAACCAATGCAATCCACACATGCAAAGAAATCAAACCGTAGATGTTCATAAATTAAGTTATGTGTAATCATTTAAAATGACAGTATTGGACCCCTGAAGAAAATGAGTTGCAAAAAGTGATGGAAAGCCAAGGCAGTCAGTAATAAAAAGCAATCCTGCCCCTTGTCAGTGCTAATAAGAACAGCTGTTCAATCCCAACTGATGGCCAATAATATAGTGTATCACCAAGGTGTCATGCAAGAAACATCTCATGATGGGTAAACCCTAACCCAAACACACAGCCAGGACAATTCAGAAAGAAAATAAAGCTGCAAGAATGGCCCAGCCAATCGCATGACTTGAATCCAATTGAAAATCTAAAGATCAGAATTCATACCTTCAAGATTTGAAGACCGTTTGTATGGAAGAATGAAAGGGTTAAAATCACAACTGACCATACAGGAGACATCTTAAAGCTTTCATTACCAACCAAGGCTTTTGTACAAGTATTAAATACATTATAGTAAACTGTTCAATATTTTTCCTTTGTCAATTTACACGATTTTACATAACTTACTTTATGGACATATATGGTTAAATTTCTTTGACTTTGTGGAATTCATTGGTTGTTAGCATCTGATAAAAATTTAATGTCAATAGCACCTCTAGAAAATATGTCATTTGTAAATACTTATTTTATCTGTCGATCACTAGACATATCATTGTGTGATGAGTAAAATTTATTATAATGTGCTAATGAGCGATTGATGATGCAGATGACGTGTCTCAAAATAATTGTGCTTGGCCGTGAACATCACAATCGCTAAAAGTCAGGTGTGCTCCACAAATACTAAAACAAGTTCAAACAGACAACAAAGCACATAGAAACATACAGAAAACCCTAGGAAATAACCTGTCAGTGGTGCAAAAATAATATTTTATTTTAAAGGTTGCAGTTTTACTTTGAAGAACTCGCTCAGATTGCAACATCAGCTCGTCTTCAGATCGACTTCTAAAGGATCAGATGAGAGACAGTCCTTCAGGGTTTGAATAAGGAGAGAGAGAAAGCGATACGCCCCACCACTGGTATCAAATGACCTTCACAAAGTAAACGTATCCATCTGTTGTGTCTGTAAAGATGATGAGAGGCAGCCAAATAGTGTCTTATAATTAGGTAAAAATGAAGCCGACGTAAACACACAACCATCCATCTCCATTAATGTCTGTTTGGGCATTTAGAGGATTTAACTAAGCAAAGCTTGCGAAGGACAGAGGAGAAGTCGTACATCTTTGTCTGAGCTGTTGCATTAATAATGTATTAACTTTTTTCAATAACAGGACAAAGTGCAAGATGATGTTTCAATTAAAAAACTGAAAAGCGTGGCTTGCTGCTATATTCAATGTCTTATTTTCCCTTACCGTTTGAATTGAATTACAAATTGAATTAAGGAGTTTGACTTATGTTTGTAAGCAGTGATTTAAATGTCGATAAAGATGAATTTCCTCAGCAAGCTACTGTAAGAATTTGTGTTTGCCATCAAAAATTGCCAAACACATATTTCTGTAAGCAAACATTAAAGGAGGGAAAATTAACAATAGTTGCTCGTAAAGCCATAGCCGTCCTTATTTAAATGCCGTAATGAAAGGTTTTGATGTGATGCACATCACAGGCAGCATTTATAAAACATGACATGTGACCTTTAAAAGTGAACGTCTGTTAATGAGAGATTGAATGGTTGCTTGTAAACCCATTAACAATAAACAATATATGAACTTGGTTACATGTCTGACCGCTATGCAGTTAAAAGAATCATTAGTTCATAGTTAACATTCTTGATGCTGTGTGTTCGAGATGGATTATGTGGGCCATCCCACCAAATCGGTGCCATTTGCATGTTGTAACTCATCAAAATAAAATTTCACTATTTATATTTTCATACACTAAATCTAATAACACACATATTTACTTTTCAAAATGTGTATTTGGTCAATCTCAGGTTGCTAGTTTATTTTTGGTTTCTTTTGGAGGATGAAGGCATTTTGGTTTTTAGCATAGTTTTAGCAAAAACATGAAATATAGTGCTAATGAAGACACGGAGTAAATTATAGTTTTAAGAGCTCAGCCAAAAGTCTCTCTGACGTTTCAAATTCTGGCTCGGCTCTTTAATATATTTCTGGGATTTTTTTCCCTTGTTTCAGCGTCCACCAAGAAGAGTAATATCACAGCTCTCCTCAACATGCTGCTATTTGAGGTGATTAATACGGTGGCCCTGAAGTGCAAACCACAACAACAAATTACTAAACAACAACAACAAATTAAAAAACACCACAACAAATAAAAAAACACTACAACAAATTAGAAAACAACAACAAATAAAAAAACACTACAGCAAATTAAAAAACACAACTACAAATTAAAAAACACTACAGCAAATTAAAAAACACAACAACAAATTAAAAAAACACTACAACAATTTAAAAACACAACTACAAATGAAAAAACACTACAACAAAATAAAAAAACATAACAAAATAAAAAACACAACAGCAAGTTAAAAAAACACTACAACAAATTAAAAAACACTACAACAAAATAAAAAACAACTACAAAATTAACAACACTACAGCAAATTAAAAAACACAACTACAAATTAAAAAACACTACAACAAATTAAAAACACAACTACAAATAAAAAACACAACTACATTAACCTACAGGAAGAGGTAGGTACCAGTGGGCCATAGACATTATATACGTAGACACCTCTTAGAGTGAGCTGCCTATTGGAGCTGACGTATCGCGCGACCGCCATCTTGGATGGGTCTCCTTGCATTCATTTCTAATGAGGATTAATCATAACTGTAGTTGTGTTTTTTATTTGTAGTTGTGTTTTTAATTTGTTGTTGTGTTTTTTATTTGTAGTTGTGTTTTTTAATTTGCTGTAATGTTTTTTTTTACTTGCTGTTGTGTTTTTTATTTTTTATTTGTTTTTCATTTTGCTGTAGTGTTTTTTTAATTTGTTGTTGTTTTTTAATTTGTTGTAGTGTTTTTTTATTTGTTGTGGTGTTTTTTAATTTGTTGTTGTAGTTTAGGAATTTGTTGTTGTGGTTTGCACTTCAGGGCCACCGTAGATTTATGTCTGTAAGACCAGGCAGGACAAGTTATACACATAAGTTTAATATTTAAATTGGAGATTTGTTCAAAATAGTCCAAAATGTGTAACTATTATATATTAACTATTACTTATTAACGGTTTAAATGATTTTTTATGGATGATGGAGGCATTGGTAACAGGACTGAGTTTTATTTGGCAAATACATTAAATATAGCTGCATGTGCTAATAGCATGAAGACAAATTCATAGCCATAGCAACAATATCATAAAATATACAGAAAAGAAAATGAGAAAAGTGACTTTTGATCTTCACATGACTTTCAGAAGATCAAGATGATGTAACTTCCTCTTAAAATAAAATGTGTCTTGTGGAATATAGACGGTTTCATCGGACGCCGGTTTCGTTTTTTTAATGGTCTGACTAGTTGCTAAACTGATCTCTTGAACAAATTCCTCATCGAAAATAACAAATGTTTTGGTTTCCTAGGTAATCTATGTGTTGTTTTTTTGCTTGTTGTATAAATCAACTACGTTTAAAGAACTTTGTTGTTATTTATTATTAGCGGAGTTTACCTGAAGTTACGTGCAGACTGCGACAGCGGCTTGTTTATGTTGTTACTGCTGAAACCGTCTATATTTTTGTTACATTTTTTTGTTGGGTAACAGGGCTGAGTAAAATCCTGGGGACATGACTAAAATGTGCATTTTATCTAAAATATTGTGACTTTTTAATGGTAAAAAATATTTAAAGCAAAGATGGGATATGGACCCACACAAAAAATATAGATATCTGAATAATTTTAAAGGTAAAATATAGAAAGCAAAGAAAAAACAGATAGAAAGCTGATAAAAAACAGTTTTAAATTATATAGTTTAAATTTAGATTAACATGCAATACACTAAACTGTATAGAGTAAGTTTTCTTGAATTTGTATACATTTAGGGGCAGTTTCCCAGACAGGGTTTATTCTAGTCCCAGATAAAAATTTATGTTTAAGCTGCCTTAATTTAAAAACACCTTGCAATGACATATCTTAACATGTATTAATGCCAATGCTTTGTCACACCAATAATGTTTAAAAGGTTTTTATATAAAAACTACTTAAATGTCCTAATATAACTAAGGCCCATGTGTTATGGGATCCGCCAGGCTCAGCACTGATTTCATCTGAATGATTGACAGCTGTGTTAGCACTGCCCACTTTTTTACATCTATTCATTCTGATTATGCACGCCTTCACTCTGCATTAGTCCAGGATTTATGCTGTGTGCATGCTTGTGCGTGAAATGTGTGTGTGTCAGCACTTTATCAATGGACAGAAGAGTTGCATCATCCTTCATTGAGTTTTGACTCAGTCAAGCATGGTGGGCAGCATGTGGGGTTCTACATAGAGGAAAATGTTTAGTCTTAGATGTTTCTTCTATTGCTTAAGAGAAATAAAAACAGAAATAAATGAGACGGTTGTTCAAATACAGTAAGAGTACAGACCTGTAAAATAAGCCCGGGCTAAAATGGATGTACAAGTAAAATAATCCAGATTTGGGTCAATTTGATAAAAGAAACATTTGAGTTCATATTTAAAAATTGTTGGACTACAATAAACACACGGATTAACTGTTTACCTGTTGGGATTGGTGATGTAGTAAAGACCAGCATTATCATAATTCCTCCCGCTTGGACTCCCAGTCTGTAAGTTAACTCCTGTCAGCATTGCATTTTGACCGAATCTTTCAAACATGGTAAGGAGCGTCAAATTTCTCAGTGGCGTGGTTACCCACCACGCAAACCACGCAATTGCTTGGGGCCCCACGGGCTTGGGGGCCCCCTAGTGGTTAACTTATTTAATTATTTTTTATTTAATGATTGCAGAGTTATAAAAAGTCTGCGTGGTAAACATGCCGCTTTTTTCTTTTTCTTTTTTTTAAGATCACACACTGAAGTTGCAGTATTGTATTAATTACATAATTTTAAATACATCCTATAAGGAATTTGCCAGCAAAGGATATATCTGAGATAGGCTTAGAAATATTTTTCTGTACAAAAGGGAGGCCTTTTGGAAAAAGTTTGGAAACCACTGCGGTAAAACCTAGACCTTTATGTTTTTGACAGATAATGATTCTTTATTCTTTTTAATAAGACAATGGGCACTATTTGTATTTTTAAACCAAGATTTTTTTTCTTAATGTTGGGGCATGGGGGGCCCCAGGTCCTTGGACTTTGCTTAGGGCCCCCAAATTGGTAAACACGCCACTGAAATATCTAGCTAATGTCAGAGGTTGTTAGGAATCACACACAAAACAGGAATCCCAGCGCAGAGGTTTTTAATTCAAAATGTATAATAGAGCACACTCAATGTCATCAGGTAGGAATATAAACGGGAAAACACTTGGTGAATCAGTAATATATAAATAGATAACTCTCAGTGTCCGTGTATGTAATGGATAGACGAAGAGATAACACTAGCGATGCAGACCACAGCGATCTCCTCTGGATGGTCACAATGTGGGAAACACAGCCGGGCTGTAGGACTTCCCCCGAACAGCACACTCTGAGATGTAATCCAGGCGGGCAAACAGAGAGATTCCTGGCGGGGCACAGAGAGAGAGAGAAGCGGTCAGTGTCTTCAGCAGTAAGCACCCTGGACAGCGCACTGCGGCCGTCAGAGCGATGAGCAGAATTACGCGCTAGAGCGCACTGCAGCTGTCAGCGTCTTCAGCAGAATTACGCGCTAATGCGCACTGCGGCTGGACAGCGCACGGTGTGAAATGTTGCTTGGAGAATCCACTGACAGAGAGTTCGTAAAGACCTGACAGAAGTCACACCAATCGGGAGAGACCGACAGCAGGGCAGGGAAATCTGACGGGGCAAAGGCAGCAGAGAGCACGGAGAATAATAAATATCTAACAGGAAACTGAGACATGACAGGACTGGAACTAGACAAGCTAGCGGCAGGCACATACAAAGACGAACTTGCAAAGAACAAAGGAAACGAGGGGAATTTAAATCAAACCGGATTGGACAATAATAAGAATCAGGTGCGGGACGCCGGTGAGAGAAGTCAGAGGTAATGAGATCACCAGGTGGAGGACGCGCACGTGTGGAGCTGTCAAAACAAAAACACAACACATAGAGAAACAAAGACAAAGCAGCCAATAAGACCGAAATCATGACAGGACTCCCCCCCCACGACCGCCACCTGGCGGTCCATGAGGAGACTCACCCCGTCGCCGGCGGAGATCCTCTATCAGCCCAGGGTCCAGGATGTCCCGGGCCGGTACCCAACACCTCTCCTCCGGACCATATCCCTCCCAGTCAACGAGGTATTGAAATCCCCTACCCCGGCGACGCACATCCAGTAAAGACTTGACTGAATACACAGGGGCACCATCTATAAGTTGAGGGGTGGGGGCAGAGGGAACAGGATTAAGGTGGGAAAAATACACAGGCTTCAGCTTAGACACATGAAAAACTGGATGAACCCGACCGAGTGCTGGGGGCAATCTGAGCCTGACCGTCACGGGATTAATAACCTTGACAATGCTGTATGGCCCAAGGAATCGTGGAGCCAGCTTGCGAGAAGGCTCCCGGAGAGGTAAATCCTTGGACGAAAGCCATACTTTCTGCCCACAGATAAAACGGGGCGCGGTTCTACGGTGACGGTCGGCCGCGGCTTTGGTTCGTCTGGAAACCTGGCGTAATGTAAATCTAGCCTTTCTCCAGGTGCGTTTGCAACGACGGACAAAAGCTAGCGCAGACGGAACCACCGCATCAGGTTCCTGTGATGGGAATAAAGGGGGCTGAAACCCCATGGACGCTTCAAAAGGGGACATGTTAAGGGAAGAAACAGGAAGAGAATTATGGGCGTATTCAACCCAGGGTAACTGTTGGCACCAGGAGCTCGGATATTGCGATGTCAGACAGCGGAGAGCTCTACCTAAATCTTGGTTAGCCCGTTCACATTGCCCGTTGGTCTGAGGATGATACCCTGAAGACAAGCTAGCTGTGGAGCCTATTTGTCTACAAAATTCCTGCCAGAAACGAGAAATAAACTGAGGACCCCTATCTGAAACAACGTCTGTAGGCAGACCATGTAAGCGAAAGACGTGCTCGATCATAACCTGGGCAGTTTCCTTGGCAGTGGGCAATTTGGGCAAAGGGACAAAGTGAGCCGCCTTGGAGAAGCGGTCGACAATGGTCAAAACTACAGTGTTTCCCTTAGAACTAGGCAAATTGGTTACAAAATCGATAGCGATATGTGACCAAGGACGAGAGGGAATGGGTAATGGTTTGAGCAGACCAATAGGGGCTTGATGAGAGGCCTTATTACGGGCACAAACCTGACAGGCTAACACAAACTGTCTGACATCGGGACCCATAGAGGGCCACCAAAAACGCTGACGTACGGTAGCCAACGTTCTCCGAACCCCCGGATGGCAAACAAACTTGGACTCGTGACCCCACCGGATGACCTCGGAGCGAAGCGCATTCGGAACCCACAATCGACCCGCTGGGCACCCTTCTGGCACTTCCCCCTCCCGGCCGGCCCGTCTCACCCGTTGTTCTATTCCCCAGCGCAGGGCACCCACCACCCGCCCCTCCGGGAGGATGGTTTCGTCCCCAGCGGAACCGGGGCTTTCGAACAAACGAGAGAGAGCATCGGGCTTAGTATTCTTGGAACTGGGCCGGTACGAGAGGGTGAAGTTAAATCTGTCAAAGAAGAGCGCCCAACGAGCCTGACGAGAAGATAACCTCCTGGCTGAACGGATGTATTCGAGATTCTTATGATCCGTCCAGACCAGGAAGGGCTCCGAGGTCCCCTCTAACCAGTGACGCCACTCACCCAAAGCCAGTCTGACCGCCAGCAGCTCCCGATTGCCTATGTCATAATTTCGCTCTGCTGGGTTTAACCGATGGGAGAAAAAGGCACAGGGATGCACCTTGCCATCCTTAGCAGACCGCTGAGACAAAACGGCGCCTACCCCGACATCCGATGCATCCACCTCCACAATAAATTGAGCAGCCGGATCTGGAATAGAGAGAACAGGAGCAGAGATAAACCGGGACTTTAAATTATCAAAGGCCTCCTGAGCGCTGGAATTCCAAACAAACCTCTCCTTAGTGGAAGTGAGAGCAGTAAGAGGTTGAGCAATCTGACCATAATTTCTGATAAATCGCCGGTAAAAATTGGCGAAACCCAGAAATCTTAATAATTCCTTACGGGAGTCGGGGACTGGCCACTCGGCCACCGCTTTGATCTTGGCTGGGTCAGGACGGATCTCACCGGGGGCAACAACAAAACCCAGGAACGAAACCGACTTACGATGGAATTCGCACTTCTCCGCCTTGACATACAGCTTATTTTCTAACAACCGGCGTAAAACTCGGCGGACATGCTGAGTGTGTTCCTGCATGGAGGGGGAAAAGATGAGAATATCATCTATGTACACAAAGACAAATTTGTTAATCATGTCTCTCAGCACATCATTGACCAGAGTTTGGAAGACAGAGGGGGCGTTACAAAGGCCGAACGGCAGAACGCAGTACTCAAAGTGTCCGGTAGGGGTGTTAAAGGCTGTCTTCCATTCATCTCCCTCTCTTATACGGACCAGATGATAGGCGTTGCGTAAATCTAGCTTGGTAAAGAACTGCGCCCCCTGCAGGAGCTCAAACGCAGTAGACATTAAAGGAAGGGGGTACCTATTCTTAACAGTAATGTCATTCAAACCCCTATAATCGATACAAGGGCGCAGGGAGCCGTCTTTCTTACCAACAAAGAAAAACCCCGCCCCTGCAGGCGAGGTGGAGGGACGGATGAGACCGGCACGCAGGGCATCATTGATATACTGGTCCATAGCCTCTCTCTCAGGACCCGATAAGGAATAAAGTCTACCCTTAGGCGGAGAAGTGCCGGGGAGGAGATCAATAGCGCAATCATATGGCCGGTGAGGAGGCAGGGAGGTGGCCCGGGCTTTACTGAACACCTGAGCGATATCCGCATACTCCGCCGGGACTCCGGTCAAATCGACCGCCGGAACCTGAGGAAGAGAAAGAACAGAACCAGAAACAGCAGAACCAAGACAAGACACATGACAAGACTGGGACCAAGACAAAATAACACTATGCTGCCAATCAACGTGAGGATTGTGTTGCGCTAACCAACCATGCCCTAAAATAATGGGAGACAGAGAAGCATGAAGAATATGCAACACAATCTCTTCACAATGATTGCCAGACACAGAGAGACTCACAGGAGAGGTGCAATGTGTAATGCGTGCCATCTGCTGCCCCTTAAGGGACCAGACATCCAAAGGGGATTGGAGAGGGACAACCGGAACACCCCAGGCGCGAACCAGAGCTTCATCTATAAAGTTGCCCTCCGCTCCAGAGTCGAGAAGGGCAGTGGACGGATGATCACGCCCAGCGAAGGACAACATGACGGGGAGTTGGGTACTGGAAACAGGGGAGAGTTTAGAAGTAGTGGCGCCCACCAGAACTCCTGGGCTCATAGAAGGGCGACGGTTCTTTAACGGGCAAGTCTTCGCAAGATGTCCGGGCCTCCCGCAATACAAACACAGAGAATTCTGTAGGCGTCTATCTCTCTCTCTCTGTGACAGGCGCATGCGCCCCAGCTGTATGGGCTCCGACCTGACAGGGAGTGAAGAAGAAGAGGGGGAAGCGGTGGCCTCGTTTATAGGAGTTCGCTGGCGAAGAGATCGTCGCTGGTTGCGGAGCATTCTCCGGGCTTCAATCCGGAGAGCCAGATCAATAATGGCATCCAGCGTGGGGGGAAGATCGTGAACAGCGACTTCATCATGGAGATCATCAGACAACCCCTTCGCAAACTGCGCTCGAAGAGCCGCTTCATTCCAGTGGCAGGCCGCCGCTAAGGTCTTAAACTTAATAGCGTAATCGGTGACTGTAAGGCCTCCCTGAACCAAAAGAGCCAGCCGAGCCGCAGCGGCGTCCCCGCGCACTGAACGGTCAAAGAGCCTCTCCATCTCCTTGCGAAAGTCACCAAACGACCGACAGCAAGGATCGCGAGCATCCCACACGGCCGTAGCCCACTCACGCGCCTTGCCAACCAGAAGGGCAATCACAAACGCCACCCGGGTGCGCTCAGAGGAATAGCGGCGGGGCTGGAGGGCAAAAACCAATGAACATTGTGACAAAAATGCCCGGCAAGAGGAGGGATTACCATCATATGGAGGTGGGGCTGTAGCATGAGGCTCCGTCGGTGAGGACTGCAGCTCTGTC
This sequence comes from Paramisgurnus dabryanus, assembly GCF_030506205.2. NCBI lineage: Eukaryota > Metazoa > Chordata > Actinopteri > Cypriniformes > Cobitidae > Paramisgurnus > Paramisgurnus dabryanus. The sequence continues at coordinate 32,055,307 of NC_133352.1, forward strand.
TGCGACGACTGACTGGGTTGGGTGGCTTCCAGACTGAGCAGGTCCAAACTTGAGGAAAGGTCCGACATACGGACAGAAAAGTCCTCAACCTCCGCGGGATTCATACTGGCAAGTTCGTCCTGTTAGGAATCACACACAAAACAGGAATCCCAGCGCAGAGGTTTTTAATTCAAAATGTATTATAGAGCACACTCAATGTCATCAGGTAGGAATATAAACGGGAAAACACTTGGTGAATCAGTAATATATAAATAGATAACTCTCAGTGTCCGTGTATGTAATGGATAGACGAAGAGATAACACTAGCGATGCAGACCACAGCGATCTCCTCTGGATGGTCACAATGTGGGAAACACAGCCGGGCTGTAGGACTTCCCCCGAACAGCACACTCTGAGATGTAATCCAGGCGGGCAAACAGAGAGATTCCTGGCGGGGCACAGAGAGAGAGAGAAGCGGTCAGTGTCTTCAGCAGTAAGCACCCTGGACAGCGCACTGCGGCCGTCAGAGCGATGAGCAGAATTACGCGCTAGAGCGCACTGCAGCTGTCAGCGTCTTCAGCAGAATTACGCGCTAATGCGCACTGCGGCTGGACAGCGCACGGTGTGAAATGTTGCTTGGAGAATCCACTGACAGAGAGTTCGTAAAGACCTGACAGAAGTCACACCAATCGGGAGAGACCGACAGCAGGGCAGGGAAATCTGACGGGGCAAAGGCAGCAGAGAGCACGGAGAATAATAAATATCTAACAGGAAACTGAGACATGACAGGACTGGAACTAGACAAGCTAGCGGCAGGCACATACAAAGACGAACTTGCAAAGAACAAAGGAAACGAGGGGAATTTAAATCAAACCGGATTGGACAATAATAAGAATCAGGTGCGGAACGCCGGTGAGAGAAGTCAGAGGTAATGAGATCACCAGGTGGAGGACGCGCACGTGTGGAGCTGTCAAAACAAAAACACAACACATAGAGAAACAAAGACAAAGCAGCCAATAAGACTGAAATCATGACAGGGGTATTCAGACCAATCTCAACGTACAGATTAGCTGGCCAATCAGGGACACAGAGCATTTCAGGAAGAGAGTGAACTCTGGAGCTACAAAAATGTACAGTATGTGGAAAATAATGTTTTTAACCATAAACCACATGAACACATTATATTATACCAAATATACACAAATCAACATGATCTCACAAATTTCCGTGAAATAATCACATATTATTTTGCTCAGTTTTGCCTGGCATTTTCACGTCTTTCCACCATTTTACGAAAAGGTGTCATGCCCATTCAAACTGAGGGGCATGTGCCCCCTTGGTTTTTTTGAGCCAAATGGATTTTGCATGCAAGCTCAAAATCAAAGAAGCGTCCATTAATCTGTTATTTGACTTTTAATCTGTTATAAGCACAATATTATCAATTCTGTGCTGCATCCTTGTTCCTTTTTAGAGATTTTTGCCATTTTGACAGTGTTTTGATCGTGTTACATTACTTTATTCTGGCGGCAGGCGCTGCAGACAGCACAGTCGCAAACGGATCTGAGCGTGCTCACGAGCTTTGCTGTTGCTGCTGCCTTTGGCTATCTGAGGAATTAAAACGTGTAAGAAACCTTATCAACATTTAAAACCCCAGTACGGTAATGTGCAGTTAACCTCCTCTGTGTAGAAAATGTATAGTTTAAAATGTGACAGTCTCGACGTTATATTAGTAGATTTCTAGATTAATCTTGGTACAACGGCAAAGTTCGCCAGAGTTCACGGGGGCACAGACAAAATTTGATGTGATAATGCATTCCTTTAATAGTTTTATCTAAAAAAAAATGTTTATTATTGAACATTAAAATCAATCACGTGGCTATAGCTTATGTCATTTTCGTTGTTTAAACTTAATGGATTTAAAATGACATTAATTTAGGATAATGCAGTTGTTGTGCAAAATGCATTAATGACACAATTAAACAAGACATTTATTGAAACTTAAATAAATAAAACATGGCGTTTCAGATGTAAATATGATGCCAATATGTCAATATTTTGATGGAATAGTATTTGATATGAAAGTTAGTCAACACTTTTATTTTGGAGGTTTTTGCATGAAAACAGGGGTGTTCAGATTGTTAGTAATGTAAGTGCCATGGAAAAGACTGAAAGCTCTATAATATTTCGTTTGATGTCTGTGTATGCACAAATTTCTGTGAGTTGTGCACACTATGCTCCCTTAAAAAAAAAAATGGTGCAAGACGCCCCTGATTTTACGTGCCCATGCCACGCATTTATTTTCCTTGTCCATTTTACTTATTGGTTACTCAACTGATTTTCCTTATACTTTCCAAAACGAAGCGACAATTGTAAGAAAATAGGACATTTGTGAGATAAGGCTGCAAATTTTGGTCGATAACAAGTGTACGATGCTAAATACAGGTATGAATGGGGTGTGAAACATTTTGAACTCGTCCACTTTTGAACACATCCAGAGGTAGTCAGAAACCCTATAATGCTTTTGTAGTGTAGATGCTCATGTGGTCTTATGTGTAGTACAAGCAGCTACAAAAGACCACCTACTCTCCGCCTACTTATCTAATGTGATGTACCGAGCAACAATATTTTTCCATCAGTCAGTCTTGACTTGTTGTGCGTGATCTTTAGGCTTTCATTCATAAAACTAATGTGAATGTTCTCCGCCTCTTTAAATTTTGTTTTGCAAGTATGTGAAAGTTGCGTGAGCTGAAATAAATAAAGAGAAACTCTTTCATATACATGTACAAATCATTGCACAACCTGTTTACTAAGCAGTGCTACTCTCACATAATATTAGTTTGCACAAATTTAAACCCATCATTTCTCTCGCTCGTGTCTTAACAACTTGCCTATAGACCATTCCTTCGAAGTAATCGGGGCAAAAGCAATCAAAGGTTGACAAAAGAGAACGATTAAAACATGTGAACAGGAGTCTCTCGCCCACTTGTGATCCGATCAACCAAATCGCATCTTAATACCAGGTGCAAACTGCAGACTTGGCAAATCTGAGCTATATAGAAGATCACAGATGAGATATAAAAGAGGTCTCATCTGTGATTTTCTTGTCTCATTTATGTCTTTGTCATTAATCCAACCCATCGCACAGAGCCAAGCCATGTGTGTCTTTGTCTGCGAGTGTGTCTGTTGTTCGTGTGAGTCAGAGCATGTGCGTGTGAATTTTAGCGTGTTTTTTGATGAGACCGTTCCAGTCAGCAGATGGGAAGCAGGAAGGGTCTCATCCCTGCCCTTATTGGCTGCTCACGTCACAGGCACGCTGGGAAACAAACACCCGTGAGCCAAGTTCTTCTCTCACGGATATTTACATATCTCCAGACCTGGTAAACAGTCCTCATTATGACAGATTTTAATGTGTACTTTGCAGAATAACAACAGATCAACTTAATATTACACTAAGACTTCGTGTGTGAGGTTTATGTAAGTAATGAGATCTAATCTAAGATAAATAAAGACCTTGAAACACCCGCACATATGGTGTTTATCCCACTAGTAATAGACTGAATCAGACTGTTTCTCAGTTTTTTGTTGAGAATATGATGTAACACCGGGTCTGACCGGGGCAGAAATATAATCAGCAGGTTGTTAGCACAGAGATGAAAATTTTTGGTGTCAGAGAGCGGTCGAGACTTGTGTTCCCTTTATATCCTGTGTGTTTAGCACAGACTGATCTCACGGAAAGTCGTGTTATAGTCACGAAAAATTCCTTTATTTGTGTCCATAGCATCGTGTCACTTGCTCAAATTTTTATAAATAGTTTTTTCGTGGCCGTGGCACGACTTTCTTTTTCGTCTTATTTTATGTATTGTTTTCTCATTGTTTTTTTCCCTATTTTCTTACCATTGTCGCTTGGGGTTAGAATCACTTTCTGTTACATTTTTAGACATCCTAACGCAAACCCCAACTCCAGGCGAGAATAGTTTTAAAAGCAGAAGAAAAACATGTAGAAACCAATGCATAAAAGTACATAGAAATTATAGAAATTTTTGCAAGTGACACGAAAAAGACATTCATGCTCAAGGCACGTAAAAAGCTGAATTTCGTGCCATGGACACGAATGAATTCAAGATCATGTTGGTTTAGCACAATACCAAATATTTCCAATATGTAGAAATAACTATGATCAAGAAAGTGAGTTTGGTGTAGGACTGTCTGTTTGGCCAAACAATGGAAGACGGGGGGAAACGTGTCTGAAGATTCATTTTTGCAGTAAAATTGTAAATAAATTCACATTAACATACGTTTTTGTTTTACTTCAACTTAACAAATTAAGTTAAATCATTTCAACTTGTTAAGTTATAAGTTAATATACCAGTGAAAGACTTGAAGGTGGGGTGCATGATCTCTGAAAGCCAATGTTGACATTTGACATCACCTTAGCAAACACGCCCCTACCCCAATAGAATCTGGACCTTTTTTTGATAGACCCGCCAAACACATACACAACCCAGACAACGATGTTGGTTAGTGGACACGACCCTTACTGCTGATTGGTGTGTTTTGGTACTCCTTTTACCAAAGTGTTTTTCAAAAATCATGCACCCCGCCTTTAAAATAGTAGGTTTCATTGACTTGCATTACCATTCGATTAAACTTGCATTCAGCACTACAGTAGAAATTATGCACTTTACCTTTAAAAAATAACAATTCTCACTGAAATTTCTTTGTAAATTGAGGTAAACTGAGTATACCAAGGTTTGTTACTGCTGCAATAATACAAGAAGCTTTGCATTTGCTTCATTAATTTTATGCTTTCAATCTGCATTGTGGCACAGAGTACTGTATGTTTTGGGTGATAATTGCTATTTGGTTTTTCCCAATGTCACAAAATTATTATTGGTAAGGGTAGTTGTGTAGAGACAGAGGGATAGAGAGAGATTATGAGGCACGGTAAAGAGAGTAGAGGTCACTAATGGCTTTATTACTGTCGTGTAATAAGAAATCACCAGAATGGAAAAAGGACATCTGCCACATATAAACCCTTCACACATTCTCTCTATACACCAGCACTATACTGAACCAGGTTAGGACTTCCAATAGGTTGTAATCTGGAAAGAGCTTTTGAACATCTTTTATTTCCCTTTAGTGGAAACTTCACTGTGAAACAAATTATGGGAAAAGAGATTAAACTGTTATTGCTCAAATGTTGCTCTTTCTTAGCTCATAGAGATTGGATGGAGTTCTCAGTTTGGGTATCAACTTGTGCTGGGTACACACCAAAAGATTTTTACATCTTATAAGATTTTCAAAATGTGATAGACTGCAAACATGTGGATAAAAAATCGGGACACAGCTAGGATTGTCGGAAGGGGGGAAATCGGCCCAAAATCAGCCCGATTATCTTTTGGTGTTTACCCAGAATTAGTCTGAGATGTTTCTCCTAAAAAAATATATTTCTCTTGACTCACAGGCTGTGAGAAATAAAAACAGAAACAAATGAGACAAAAATATATATAATTTATAGGTAAAATAATCTGACTTTGTGTAAATTTGATGAGAAATGTTTGAATTCACATTGATATTGACTTTTGTGGACAGATCAGTTTGTAACAAGATCTCTTTTGAAACTCTAATGGAGACTGCACTGGGTTATTTTCAACCCGGCATTGGGTCAAAAATGGACAAACCCAAGTGTTAGGGTAAATTTACCCCCCCTCCAAAAAATTGACCCCACAATGGGTTAAAGCAGTGCTTCCCAATCCTGGTCCTCGAGCACCCCCTCCCAAAAAGTTTAGATGTCTCCTTATTTAATACACCTGATTTAACTCATCACCTTGTTGTGGAGACATGTTTACCATTTTGGAAGGAGACTGATGAGTTAAATCATGTGTGTTAAATAAGGAGACATATAAAACTTTTTGGTAGGGGGTGCTTGAGGACCAGGATTGGGAAGCACTGGGTTAAAGCAACCCAGCATAAGTAAGATTTTCAACGTTACAAGGCGCCAATTCTTATTAATTCCTACGACCACATACGTAAATTTTTGTACGATTTGCCTTGACCCTTTAACATTAGGATTAGGGGCGGGGTTTTGTTATAATTTTATTATGATAATTGTTTGTTTTTGCACGATTAACTTTTTTCCTGTGAGCGTTTTTTTTTTAAGTTGCCAGCCAGCGCCAGCATTTTTTATGATTTTCCAAAAGTTTAATGCCTTCTAGAATTTTTTTTTTTATTATATGAATATACAATATATAAAATGAAAGAACAGACCCTTTCAAACAAAAATACTTTTTTTCTCTTTTCATCAGCTCTCAAATATGGAAAAGTTTCTTTAAAAATACCAAATTTAGAACAAAAAGCTGAGATAATGACATTTTTGTGAAGGAATTTTGAAAGAGATTAGATTCAGAGCGCTAAACATACACAGAGTTTAACTGTTTGCCCTAAGTGGTTAATTTTGTTTTTTTAAGTTGGGTCGGATAATAGCAGTATAACGGATTGCCAGAAAAACTTGTCATTGGCAGGGAAGCGTTTTCTCTTAATTAACGAGTTAAAGATGCAATTTGTATAATCTGCGCCGCTAGAGGGCGCCAGATCAAATTAATAACAATGACGTAGATTAATGATGCTCTGAAGCAGCGTGGACTGATGGGATTTGTTGTCTTTAACTCAAACGCTGATGGCCATCAATCAGACGGGAACGAGAAATCATGTTACACATGAGGTAAAGTAATCAAGTTTTATAAATGTTGTGTTTGATGACATCATTTTTTTTCATTATGTAAGGTTTCATGTAATGTTCAAAACGCAATTGTAGTCATAGATGTTACAGTATTAAGGGCTCATATAGTCGTGAGTAGGTCCTTTTTTTACCTGACGGGAGGGGTTCTGGTGAACCAATCACAGTGCTTGGGTCCGCGTAGATCTGATCAGGCTACGCAGAGCTACGCACAGGGTACGGCTTTGGTCCAATACGATGGTTTGTTAACACAGCACAGAATTAAGTGTTCAGATGAACAAACTTACCATAAAAAAGCGAGTGGCCCGACAGACGCTATTACTTCCGCATTTGTCTACGACACTGTTGTCATGTGGTTTTTACGTCATTAAAGGCGCTAACTAAAAAAGGGTAACATAGATATTAACGTCATTTACAGGTGACTGCACTGCCCCGTGTCACTGCTTAGAAATGCAATTTTCTTGTTGAAAACATTATAGATATTGTTAGTAATCAGCTGGACCAAATATATAACATCGGACTGGTTTTTGGATATTTTACTGCAAATAAGATATTTGCAGTAAAATATCCAACAACCACTAGTCCGGTGTTATATATTTGGTCCTCTTAACTCATCAATGGCGGGGAAAGAGTTAACTTCGTACGAATTAGCCAACTTGTAAAATATGCACAAATTCTCATGAGATCAGGCTGGATTTTTCTTTTTTATAAAAAATATCTAAGACTTTCGGCCAAGTCATTGTCATTGTGCAAAAAAATGTGTCTGCAGACAGACCAACCATCATCAAGAATTACACAAACCATTATTCCTGTAATATTAATAAGGAGCTACATCCACAGTGCAGCTGCATATAATAACTCCTATACCAGCAGGGGGAATGAATTGCAAATGAGTCAAAGCAAGTATGTGTACAAGAGATAGATGGATAGAGAGAAAAAGAGAGAGAGGGGGGGCATTAAGCTCTCATCTGCAGTCCAGGTCTGTTTGCTCTTCATTCTAACAAATTAAATAGCGACTTTAAGTTTCGAGTCATGTTTAAATTTTCACTTTAGTTTTCATCAGAACAAAGGCACAGTTTGATTCACCTGCATAAACCTCTCTTGAATATGTATGTGCACTTGCTGCCTCATTTTGGCAGGCCATTGAAAATCATTCACAGAATTTCAATCTCTCTCTCTCTCTCTCTCTCTCTCTCTCTCTCTCTCTCTCTCTCTCTCTCTCTTTCTCTCTCTCTCTCTCTCTCTCTCAAAAGTGTGATCTAGTGTGTTGGTTTGTGGTTGAAGGGTTTCTAGAGTTATATTACACGCGGTTGCTTACTGGCCCAAGTCCAAATAGCTCAGCCAAAAGTCTCTCTGACATTTTCCACTATTTCAAAATCTGGCTTGGGTCTTTAATATATTTCTGCATTTTATTTTTTATTTATTTTTTTGCCTGTTTCAGCGTACACCATGAAGAGTAATATCACAGCTTTCCTCAACATGCAGCTATTTGAGGTGATTTATGTCTGTAAGACCAGGACAAGTTATACACATAACATTTAATATTGGAAATTTGTTCAAAATAGTCCAAAATGTGTAAATATTATGTATCGACTATTACTAATTAACTGTTTAAATTATTTATTGAATAATCCCTTTAACACCCAGACTGTAGTTGGTTCCCAAACTTTTTCAGTGTGCGGCCCCCCTTGTGTACGGTGCATTCCTTCGCGGCCCCCCAAAGAAAATTTGTGACAAAAAACTGTTTTAAAACTCAACATTTTAATAAAAAAAAAATCATACAGAAAAGTAGTGCTTTTTGTTAATAATTTTTTTTGGGTTTAATTACAAAGAATTCATGATAAATTAATGTATTTCATAAAATGTCATAAAACTGGGGACCCCCTGGCACCATCTCGCGGCCCCCAGTTTGAAAACCACTGGTTTAGACTGAAATTGGTGATAGATGTTTCTAAAAGTATATATAGTGCCATCTAGTGCAAAAACATTCACAGTGCAAAAACATTTACAGTAATGGAGGACACCCCTTATTTACAAGTAGCTGTGGTCAAGATCAGATTGAAAAAGGCTTGTTTATCATCTCCATTCTTGTAATAACAATGTCTGACTAATCCTCCTGAGACATTACGCTGGCTGTCATTTGATGTGCATGTGTCTGTGCAATATGTCTGTTCTTTGTGTCATCTGATACCAATGGATTAAACATAGCATGCAAACTTATAAGGGGTCATAGTGTAGCTTGTCTTGCAGTTACATCATTAATGTGCTTACAAAAATATTGAGAAATTTACAACTGGGGCATTAAGACATTCAACCAACTTTCTATGTGTTCATAAAGACCCTAAAAGGTTGTTTTATGTTTTGTCTTGCTTGTCCTTAACAAATATGTGAAGGGTTTTGTTCCCTATATATAAGTCTTTACTTGATTTTATTTACTGTAACTTATTATTAAAAGTATTTCAGTTAATGTGTCAACATCATATATTGTCATTTATTGAGTAATGCACTAATCCATAAACTCAGTTTATAGTAAACAACTACCAGCTCAAAAACTTTTTTTACCCTTTAAAACTTGTGATGTCAAACCAAACTAAAACATTTTGATCATTGACATTTACAGATATTAGCAGAATTAGTCTTGGACATTTCACAGCACTTGGGTTTCTTAACAGCACGTCTTGTCCTGTTGCCTCACATGCTGGTCATGAGTCCCATTGTGGTCCCACCGGAGGTTCACTGAACCGTCCCACACTTCCCAGAATCTGCAGTACGAAGAGCTCCTCCATTCACACCGAACCTTTGAGATGAATTAAAGTCAGACACCACGGGATCAGGGGCAAAGTTTGGTAAAAAAAAAAAAACAAATGGACAGGAGATTGCTGGTGAGAAATGGGCATCATTTTTGCTTCATCCTGAGTAAAGAGGTATGTTTAAGGTAGTTAGCGAATCTAGGACAGAAAACCAACAACAAGACTTAATCGGACGAAGAAATCAATCATCATGGATCCGAGCGCAGACGAGTACAACACAGATGGTTCTGGTGTGGAGGACATGGGAAGTCAGATCAATGGACTGGTGGTTCAGATCATGGAGACCATGCCGGTTCTGCTGGCGCGGATCAGGCAGAAGGTTCTGGAAGTGGCTATTTTGATCTGTGTTATTCTGCTGGTGTTCTGGGTGGCTTTGTTTCTCTACGGCAGCTTTTATTACTCATTTATGCCCACAGCGAATTACATTACACCTGTCTACTTCTCCTACAGGTGAGGACAATGAGCGCATGTGAGATTTTCATCTTAACCTGTCGCATCTGATGCCTTTGTACACTCGCAGAAAAAAAAGTACAAAAGTTGTACCTTTTTGTCACTGGGACGGTACCTTCCTAATAAGAACCATTTAGCTACAGATATGTGTCTTTAAGGTACCAGAATAAGGTACCAGCACATTAGAGGTGCCAATATGTACTTTTTAGTTGCAAAAGTGTACTTTTTGAAAATGTACCACCCCAGTTACAACATTTGTATCTTCATGTACCCTTTTTCAGAGAGTGTACATATAAATGTTTTGTCTGATAAAACAAATTAAATGCAAATAATAGCATTATTAAATCAGCTTTAAAAAGAACGAGAAAAGAGTAAGACCTTGCAGCCAATCGAGCTTGTATTTCAGGCCAAATTCATCTGTCACTGTATAAAAAAGTCCTATATGTACCATTTAGGTACAAATATGTATACATTTGGTATCGATATGTACCTCTGAGGGAACTAATATGAACTCTTTAGATGCAAATGTGTATTTTTTGAAAGGGTACGGCCCCCATACAATTTTTTGAGAATTTTATTTATTAAGCGCTTTTCACAATTTTTTAATTGTTTCAAAGCAGCTTTTAATTTATGAAAACAAATTGGTACAACATAAGTAGCTGAGTACAGGCTAAGATTAAACCGTACTAGCGAGTGTAGTGATAATGTAACGTATAAAAGAGAGTTCTTAGTTAAGCCAATGTCAGCTCCCTAGAGGTTGAAAAAACTCCTAGGAGAAAAAAATAATAATATTCAAATGTAAGTTTATGTCATTTCTGAAGCAAGTAATTTTGTTTCTTTTATAGATTCTGGTGATGTTTCAAACCAATATCATTTTGATTTTTCATCAAATGTGTGTTGATTCTTTTCAGAACAGATTGTTCAACCCCTCATCATGCTATGTGCTCTTTTCCCGAGGCTAACGTCTCTCTTCTGAGGAATGGAAAACACCAGGTGAATAGTAATGTTTGGTTAAATCATCATATTTGTGCTTCTGTTTGTCTCTGAAGATTATTAAAGAAGGCTATGATTTTAAACTATACTAGGGCTGTGACAAATAATTGTGCAAATGTGCGTTTTCTCAATTAATTAATTTTAATGAATTACGGTGAAATGCCGCCACATCCAAAAGCCAGATGGCGCTCTCGTGTTGAAACGCCATTTGTACCACAGAAGAAGTAGCATTACAAACGTTATTCCAGGAAATATCTAGAGGCATATTAATATCGCTGTTCTTCAGATTTTTTCAGGTATTTTCATGATAATAAAGTATATTTTGATTGATTGTGTTTGACGAGTGTTGTCTTTTTAAATGCATGTTATAAACGACTCAAACTAGTGATTTTATATTGATAAGGACTGATCACAGAGCCGTAGTACACATACAAGCTGCGCATGATACACAGAATCGGAGCCTTGCGATTCAGAATCGATTTCAGACAGGTATTTTTAATGGGGAAGTGTGACATCACAATGTTTCGTGTTTTTTGCAGCTAGTGTTTTTTTTTTCATTTTTAATCAGATTTTGCCAAAAAGTCAATCGTTTTTCTTACCCATTACAGGTAATGACATATGGTCAACCCTATCAGATCACACTGGAACTGGAGATGCCAGAGTCTCCAGCCAATCAGCAGTTGGGAATGTTTCTTGTAGAAATGTCACTGTATACTAAAGCCGGTCAGATTATTGACATATCTGCACGTTCTGTAAGTACAACAAACAAAACAACAATAGCATACGTGACCCTGGACCACAAAACTAGCCATAAGAAGCACAGGTGTATTTGTAGGAATAGCCAAAATTATCGATTTTTATGCCAAAAATCATTACGATATTAAGTAAAAATTTTGCATTAAGCTATTTTGTACATTTCCTACCATAAATTATCTAAATTGTATTTATCAAAATTAATATGTGTTTCAATTGAAAGTAACGTATTTGGTAACCTATACTTGGAATGAAACCTATGCAATTAACCCATCCTAGTAGTGAACACACGCACTGAACAAGCCCACACCCAGAGCAGTGGGCATCTATCACCTCAGTGCGCAGGGAGCAATTGGGGTTAAGGTGCCTTGCTCAAGGGCATCACAGTCACATCCTGTTGGCCGTGAGACTCGACCGGCAAGCCTGTCTCTTTAACCACTAGGCTAAACTGCCTCAACTTTAGACAACTTTACAGTCGATTCTTTCAATTTATTTATTTATTTTTTTGCACCCTCGGATTCCAGATTTTCAAATAGTTGTATCACGGCCATATATTGCCCTATCCTAACAAACCATACATCAATGGAAAGCAGCTTTCAGATGATGTATAAATCTAAATTTCAAAAATGAATCCTGGTTTTGTGGTCTAGGGTCACATATGAGTCTGATAAAATTACAATAATATTACAATAAAATAAAAGTTTTTTTGCATAATACATGCGTGTGTAATTATTCTGTATAAATAAATTCACATACATGCATGTATGTAGTTAAGAAACATGTATTTATATATTATTATTATAGATTTTGATTAATTTTTTATTATATAAATAAAAAAATACACAAATAACATTTTACTTAAGTTTTTACATGGATGTGTGTATTTATATATACATAATAATTACACACAATACACACAGAAATATGTTATGCAAACACAAACTTTTATTTTGCATGTGATTAATCACGATTAATATTGTGACAGCCCTAATTTTAATATATATATATATATATATATATATATATATATATATATATATATATATATATATATATATATATATATATATATATATATATATATATATAAAAGAGGAAAAACCCTATTATTCAAATGAAAGTTTATGTCATTTATAATGATGTTTCAGACCAAAATCATTTTGTGTGTTGATTCTTTTCAGGACAGTTTTTTGAAATATATTATGCAAACACAAACTTTTATTTTGTATGCAATAAATCGTGATTAATATTTGGACGGCCCTATTTTTTATATTTATTTATTATATTTTTTAAAAGATGGTTTATTTTATGTATGTTAACATTTTAATAAATGATTATTAAAAAATGATGAATAATGATGATGATGACATACAAGTATGATGATAAAATCAACAAGTTAAACGTTTTGAGTATACTACACTCTAACAAAGGATGTGTTTTAAAATGCATTTTAAAATATTATTTTGTGTTAACCTATTTAACACATTATGTGTTATGTGTCATTTCAAGATGTGTTGTTTCAAAAATAACACAAATATGTGTTAAGTTAAGGACAACATAATAGATGTGTTGTCCTTAACTAGACACAATATGTGTTATTTTAACAAATGAAGAGTTTCGTTGCAAAACGAGATAACTCCATTTTTTTAATTGTTCAGAAATCTTGTTTTTTGGTTGTGCATTCCAATTAATCTCAATTCAACTGCAGTTGGTTTGTTTTGATTTAAACCTTCATAACTTAAAAAATACAGCTAAGAAGCACCATAAAACAAAATAATAACATGATAACATAATAATAAACATGTTTTGACAAAAACATAAAAAAATGGATTTATCTCGTTTTGCAACAAAACTCTTCAGATTTGTTTTAAGAGTGTATATTAAAAAAGTAGCCCTCCAGATTATTTTATCCATTGTGGTAGCCCTTGCTTCAAAAAAAGTTGGAGACCCCTGCTGTAGATCATATATTATCTATGTAATGCAAACTATTTTTGTTCTAAGATGCATTTTCCTGTTGGTCAGAGGCTTATGCTGGTTTACATTTATGCACTTGGCTGGCTCTTTATCTAAATTAAATGGATAGTTCAATGCTCTCAATTGAGCTTTACAGGAACACAAGAACAAGCTAGGCTGGTTTGGTGCTGGATCAGCATACTCTTTATAATGATGCTGGGTTGTGGGGACACAATTATACAATTTGCATCCAATTTTTAACAATGCCGTCTCTCTCTTTATTTCTCTCGTCTCAGGCAATGCTCCATTATCGCTCCTCTCTGCTTCAGGCTATGGACACCATGATATTTTCCCCAATGCTGTTAACAGGAGCGTCCGAGCAAAAGCAGTCAGTCACTACAGAGCTTTACTCAGAGTTCAGAGATGATTCTGTAAGTGTAATCTCACATCTTGAGACACAAAAGGGTCCAAAGACGTACATTTGGTTTCAAGTGTCAACTGTACATATGTCTTCATCACTGGGTTGTATGAATTGTGTACTCTGTTGGACACACAGTTAGTAACTGTCTATTTTTCTTCAGTATAAACCCACTATTGGTGCTGTTATCAGGATCTATTCCCAGCATATTCAAATCTACAGAGCAAATCTCTACATCTTTGCCCACTTCACAGGCATCAGGTTTGTGCATGTGTGTTACTGTGTGCATGTGATGTGCTGTGTGTTAGTCTTAATATTAAGGTTTGTCCCTCTGATCTGCACAGGTACCTGCTCTATCATTTCCCTCTGATGACAGCGATCATCGGGGTGATGAGTAACTTTGCCTTCCTCAGTTTCATCATCGTTCTCAGCTTTCTACAGTTCAATCTGGGTGATCGCAGGTCACCCGCAAGGACGGGCAAACAAGAGGTTCATATCAAGTTTAGTTTTATACATGCACTCTTAACGTCACAATGAAACGGAAGTAGTCTTCTTTTCCCAGGCGTGACGTATATCCGAGTGAAACGGCTTTTGAAATAGTTGGGCGAGACTTAAAGGAAAACAATATTTTACTATGTTCTTACCTCAACTTAGATGAATAAATACATGCCTATCTTTATTCAATGCATGCACTTTTAATCTTTGTACAGTGCGTCTTGAATGTGTTAGCATTTAGCCTAGCCCCATTCATTCCTATGGCTTCAAACAAAAATTTTAAATCAAACAGTATTTAAATAGGGAAAACATGAAAGTGTTTGATGGCTTCTAAATTCATCCGTTTGGATCCTAAGGCATGAATGGGGCTAGGCTAAATGCTAACATATTCACTACGTGCTGTGCAAAGATGAAGTGCCTGCATTGAAAAAAAGATAGATATGTAGTAATTTGTCTAAGTTGAGGTAAGAACATAGTAAATATTTAAAAATGGTGGTGTTTTCCTTTAAATTTGTCTATTGAGAATTGATTGGATCATTGGAATTCAGTCATGTTGTTATTTGCTAATCGTAGCGATTTTTTCCTGGGCTCTGCCCTCAAGCCGTTACTCGTGACCATAAGTAAGGAGATTTGAGTTTTTGATTAAAGATTATGAGGGTATGCATTTAAAAAAAAAAAAAAAAGCTCATGGAAAAGTCATTTGTAAAAAATGCCACAATATTCCCCCCAAAAATTTAGTTTTTAATTTCAATTTCATTGTGACTTTAAAAATAGAGGTGCCAAAAAGGGTCTTCACAGTGATGCCACAGAAGAACAGTTTGTTTTAAAGCGGACATATCATGAAAATTTCATGTGAAAAACATCAACCCAGTAACTTAGTTTTGGTAAACCATTCTCTGCAAGCATGTGAAAAAATAGCTCATTGAAATTTGGCTCCCCTTGTGATGTCAGAAGGGGATAATACCACCCCTTAATCTGGACTATCCAACCACGGCACTGCCATTTAGTGCAGAGATCAACTCATTTGCATTTTAAAGGACACACCCAAAACAGCACCTACAAAGTGGCAATTTTAACATGTTATAATAAATTATCTATATGGTATTTTTAGCTATAACTTCACATTTGTACTTTGGGAACACCAAAGATTTATTTAACATCTTTTAAAAAACTTGTGAAATGTCCCCTTTAAATTAAAGAGTGTCATATAGCCAACTTTCAATCCCAATTGAACATGGATAAAATCATACAGAAGAGCTTGAATTGCTGCTGATGTGCATGTGTTTGTTTCTTTTAACATGTTTTCTTTCATCAGACAGGTTTTTCGTTTGATTTGAATGAAGATGAAAATAAAGAATCAGAAAAACTGAATGATCAATCTGAACCTCAGGATGAGGGAAATAGCAAAGGTGCACCTGTTACCTACTTCAATTTGCAACCTATTTCTTATTAATGTAGTATTGTTTTAGTATTTATTACAGATACGAATACTATAATTAACAT
This sequence comes from Paramisgurnus dabryanus, assembly GCF_030506205.2. Classification (NCBI taxonomy): domain Eukaryota; kingdom Metazoa; phylum Chordata; class Actinopteri; order Cypriniformes; family Cobitidae; genus Paramisgurnus; species Paramisgurnus dabryanus. The sequence goes on from NC_133352.1 coordinate 32,071,397, forward strand.
CTAAAAAAAACTAGTAGCCTTATATATCCAGCTGGATTCTTGATTTTAAAATGCATTGTGTTTTTGTTTTGTAAGTGTATACAGCCACTACAAAATGCTTGTTGGATTCCCCCATTATAATAAGGGATATAGACACCACGGATTGCAATTCTGAGGAGACGGAAGAAACCATTCTTGAGACGGGGGTGGATGATAGTGAAAACTCTAGGGAACCGGAGGAGGATGAACCCGTTTGTACATTTGGGTCGGGGGAAATAATTTTAAGGCAAAGACATTTGCCACCTGTGATTGTACAATCATCTCAGGCATTAACAGACACTGAAGATAAAAACAACTATGGTGTTGGTTCCTGTTTGAGCTCCTAATACCAAAAAACAAACTTTCTGCTAAAAGAGGGTGAAGGTTATGAAGAGCAAAGGCCATCTGCTGGACTTCATATGTTTTTTTTTTTGTTTTTTTTTGAAAATGCAAAACTAATAGCTGTATTTTGTATTCATGTTCTCCAGTTTATTTTTGTCTGCTGACAGAATTTTTAGCCAAGCACATTTTACTTTTAATCCGTCTAAACTTTCCTTTGTTGCTGAATATTTAATATTAATGTATACAACAACATTGTTGTTGTTGTTGTTTTTGCAGCTGCATACAATGATACTATGCTGATAAATAGCCTTAATGGAAAATGTTATTTGGTTATGGCTTATGTTTGGAAAGCAACAGATTAATTTGCATTTATTTCCATGTGTGCCTCTCTGGAAAACACACAACCCAACCGAGAGATATCCACTGATGCTGTTACAATTCCTTTGTATATCACTTTATTAAAAGGTTTTGTGTGCATGTGCGCACACACGCACACATGCATGCACACACACACACACATGTGCGTGTGTCCCTGCATGTTAAAATTTCTAGTTTATTATTTTTTCATATGTTCATCATGCATCCTTACTGGAATATGATGTTATTCTGTCCTGACTTGCTGCAATATGGTTGTCTTATGTACAGTCGAATAAATAGTTTAACACCATACTGAATCTCTCAAAACTTGTCAAGAACATGGTCAGGTCACATTTCAAAATTTACCCCTAAATCCAAAGAAATTGTTTAATGTTGTTTTCATTAAGAAAACAGGACTTTTGAGCTTTAGGACTGTTAAACATTCTTTGCATTTTAAATGACAATAATAAAAAAAGTAAAGCATATGTTTTATAAGGGATAATGTACACTCTAAAAATGGCTGGGTTATTTTTGACCCATAATGGGTAAATATTGGACAGAACACATGGTGGGTTAAAAATTACCCCATGCTGGGTTCAAAATGGCCCAATGTTGGGTTGTTGTTATGCAACTATGGGGTATAATAACCCAGCGGTTGGGTTAAAATAGCCCAGCATTGGGTCAATTTTTAACCCAGCACATGTTATGTCCAATATTTACCCATTATGGGTCAAAAATAATCCAGCCTTTTGAATATTATTGCAGAAATAAGCCCCTTGTCGGAGCCGATGGTGTAGTTGGCATCGCTCCGACATATGGTGCAAACGCACTTCCGGCGACCCGAGTTCGAATCCCGGCTCGAGGTCCTTTGCCGATCCCATACCCCTCTCTCCACCCTCTACTTTTTCTGTCGTCTCTCAAAAACTACTGTCTATAAATAAAGGCAAAAATGGCCCAAAAATTATATAAAAAAAAGAAATAAGCCCCAACAGTGTGATCAGGACCCGATGCGTAGCGTCTTTAAGGGGCTTATACTATTATAACAACCGGCTGCATGTACATTATTGCGTTTATATTACACGGCTATTTATCTCATAAGTAAGATAAGGAAAATTAAATATTGATTTGAAATATCTTTCGGTTTAAAGTTTTTTAATGTTGTACTAAAAATGTTAGCATTTAGCCTAGCCCCATTCATTCCTTAGGATCCAAACAGGGATTAATTTAGAAGCCATCAAAATAAAACGTGGCGATTTTTTTAGTGGATAAAAAATGAGAACTATATTGTATGGCAGAGGAGCACTCAGATGGCAGCACTTCGACTTCGGTGCGCAGTAACATCATCACTCCTGACTAGGGTGGCCATTCATGCCAGTTCCGCCGGACACGTCCCGAACATGTTTTCGGGTTCGTTCTCCGTAAGTCGCGTTGCTTCGACCGGATACGTCATCAAGGTTCTCACATTTCAGTTAAAATACATTAGAAAATTAAGATTTATTTCTTTTAAGACATTTAATCATAGTAGTTTCATTCTTACCTTGAACTTTTATTCGCTTACCAAAACCGCACGTTTTATTTTGTGCGACCATACTTACTCGTTTAACTACTCATGTTCCAGTCTTTAAATAGAGAAAACATGGAAGTGTTTGGTGGCTTCTACATTCATCCCTGTTTGGATCCTAAGGAATGAATGGGGCTAGGCTAAATGCTAACACATTCACAATGCACTGTAGAAAGATATAGTGCGCGCATTGAAAAAAAAAGGTATTTATTAATTCATCTAAGTTGAGGTAAGAACATTGTAAAATGTTGAAAAACTGTGGTGTTTTCCTTTAAGACAACACGTTCAAATGTCACGAACACGCTATCTGTCTTATTTTTAGAAGACAATTATAATAATTTTTTGTTTAATATTAAACTTTGCTTGTCAAAACAAACCTGCAAATGTTGCAACTGGCTAATTAGAATCAAGAATTGTAATAAATAGAGATATGCAGTGAATTGTTCACTCTAAAAACAAATGATGCTAAATAGCACTAAAAGTTATTTGCTCGTAATCATAGAAGAGACATTTTAGTGCTATATAGCACCGGTGATGAAGCACCTATGAAGAACCATACGGGGCCATATAGCACCACTATAGCACCACATAAGGTTCTACACAGGGGCTTTACTGGTGCTTTATGGCACTAAAAATGGTTATTTTATGATTACGAGCAAAGAACCACATTTAGTGCTATTTATTTAGCACAGTTTGTTTTTAAAGTGTTCAAAATTGCTTTATTGTGTTTATTCCTATGTTTTTTATATATTTTTTTATTAGTTTATATTTTGTGATGTTCTCCATTATGTGGTGTAATTCCCAGGGAATGCTGATAAAATCTGTGGTTAATGCACTGTAAGGCTAAAGCGTCTATCAAGTAAATGAATGTCAATGTGACTATGGGTCATCTGTTCTCCGTTTTTCATGCTATGGACTGTGGGTGAGTCCTGGATTCAACCACGAAAGAGCTCATTGTTGGAAACTTGTGATGTCACATTATGCAAATCACTGGCGACAGACGTTGATGGCAAAACGTTGAGCTTTAACTCTATGTTACCAAACGGCTGGAGAGATGAAAGGCTGGTAAGTCTGGTACGTGGGAGTTTGTACTTTAATCCTAAAAGCAATTGTTATGAATGTGTGTGGGTTATTTCCTGGGCACAAGTGAAGCTTATTCGTAGCATTAGCATTTTTTTATACTATATCACCATACTCTTAATGGCCAATAACTGCCAAGAAAGCGGTATTACTGAATGGCCTGAGACCGGGATTAAGCAAATTTGAAGCGAAAGTATTTGATGCGCATATAATACGTGCGAAAAACATTTGGTTAATATCATTATCTAATTTTTTATTGAGTTTTAGCGACTTTTGCATCTGAGCTCCTCAATTGTAATGCTATTCATTTGTTTGTCTGTCTAAACAATTGCTTAAAAGTGATACAATTGTCTTTCTTTAAAGGTTAAAACAACATTTTGCTTTTCCAATGAGCATTTTCATCCAAGCACCTTCATGAAGGGTTTGGATTTACCTCTGCAAAGCATGAGCACATTGTCCGGGAAAATGAGCGCTGCGGGTGATGGGGAGAGCATGAGAGATGACGTACATGTAGAAGAAAACATTTTGGATTTCTCTTCATCTCCAATCAAACCAAATCATCATTTAAAAAAAACTGGCTTCAGAATCAGACCTAAACTGGCCTCCGCTCAAGCCGTCCTATCATCCAGACTAGATGAACCGATGAAAATGCACACAAACCTACATGAGGATATAAAACCAGAACTTTTGGATTGTTTACCACGAGCTGGTAAAGAAGCTACCACAGGCATGGACACTGAGGAAAAGCAAGTGATGGAGGATGAAGCACGTGTTGAAGAAAATTCAAAGATGTTGTTTAATGCAGAATCTAGAAAGAACATGTGGAGAAGCAAGTCGGACCTTAAGGAAAAACTGAAGGGCAGGATGAGGGAGAGACTGGGTGGAAGTCTGGATAACATTTATGAGGGCAAGGAGAGAGAGAAGATGACTGAGAGCAGAAGGCAAAGGCAAAGGAGTTGGGCTTCAAAACAAAGAAACATACAAGCGTCTGGGACTTCAAGAGATGGGGAACTTTATATGAACAGAGGTATGGAGAAAAAGGGTGAGGAACAGAATAGAGAAATGAAAGATTACGTTCCTCATCCTGTCCTCTCTCGGGTCCTCCTATACTCCTCAGCTTCATCGTCCTCTTCCTTCAATAACTCTTCAGCCGAGAGCGACGAGGTCTTCAGCGAGGGAGAGGATACAGCAGCAAGGAGAAAGACCTTGAATAAGGTAAGAGGAATTCTGGGAAAGGGAACGAACGATGACTGCACTGTTAAAAAATAAAGGTGTTTAAAAGTTTTGCCATAGAAGAATCATTTTTGTTTCCTTAAAGAACCAAAAATTATTTCTTTCATACTTTTTTATTGCCTTAAAAACATTTTTTAAACAGAAAGGTTCTTCAGATGTTAAAGGTTCATCCAGAAATGATTATTATATGGTTCCATAAAGAACCTTTAACATCAATAGAACCTTTTGTTGTAAAAAAAAAAAAAAGTTTATTTTTGATGAATACATATTAAAACAAGAAGACTCAAAGGTTCTTCAGGAACCAATAATTGTTCTTATGTGGCATATAGAGCCTTTATATTTAAGAGTGTAAAAGTTTAATTCTTGATGTTGTCAAAGCTGCTCGACAATTTGCATTATTTTGAAAGAGTACCATTATGTATTTGAATAGGACATTTGCATAGTCTTGTAAAGAGAGGCAGAGTAGCACGTTACTGTCGAATTTGCAATTTTCCTCAAAACAAACTTGTTATCTTTCAACTGTACAACTTTAGCACATGCTGTTCTTTACATGATGGACAAATACTGAGAAAAGAGTTGTATTTTAGGCGCTTTTATGACTTTATTAGGATTGGTTAGTATAACGATGACAGGAAAGTGTTGGGTGGAGATATGGGAGGAGGATCAAACTCAGGTCGCTTACTGCAAAATATGACTTTCTTACTTGCTATTTTTGTCTTGTTTTTGGTACAAATACATGAATTTGTGCTTAAAACAAGTCAAAAAAATCTGCCAATGGGGATTGCTTGTTTTATGCAGAAATTCACTTAAATTTGATATTTTTTTCTAAAAATTAGACTTATTTTAGATGATTTTTCTCATCATAAAAATGGATCTTGATCTAAGAATTTTTAAATACTTGTAACATGACAAAAATACTAAGTACGTAAGTAATTTTTTTGTAGTGCCTTGCGCATTGGCGCTATGGATCTATCGGCGCTGACAGGGTTTAGGGATAGTTCACTCCAACATGAAAATTCTGTCATCATTTACTCAACCTCATGTTGTTTTAAACCTGTATGATTTTTTGTTTTATTTTGATGAACACAAGAAGATATTTTCATAAATGATGGTATAAGCACCAGTGGCGGCCGGTCACTTCTTTTTTCGAGGGCGCTCAATGCGAAGTTCGTCACAACATGTATGTAGCCCGTCATGTGTGTGGTTCCTTATTTCAAAATATATGTTCTGCACGTCAAGCGATCCTGTGTGCATCACGTGTTTTGTCAAAATAAGTGCCTGCTGCAGACACGTCTAAAGGGTTTATGATAAAAGAGACGCACGTGTTTGCCAGATACTTGCATAATCTCATGCGTAATCAGAGTTTACTGTTAAGAGAGTGTCTTGCGTGTATTTTGTGAACGTGAGCATCTCTTTTTTCATAAATGGTTTTGAAGCGTGTGCAGCAGGCACTTATTTTGACAAAACATGTGATGCACATAGGATCACTCAACGCAGAACACATATTTTGAAACCACAAGCAACACACATGACTCTCCGAACACTTATTTTGAATTTGCGCCCCTCGGATGAGCAGTCACGAGCCACCACTAGTAAGCACACAGCTGCCCACTGACTACCATAGTAGGAAAACAAATTTAATGGAAGTATTGTGATAAATGATGATGAAGATTTTTTGATAAATGATGGTAAGCACACAGTTGATGGTACCAATTGAATTTCCTCATATTTGTTTTTTCTACTATGGAAGTCAATGGTTACCATCAGCTGTGTGCTGACAATCATTTATCAAAATATCTTCTTTTGTGTTCATCAGAATAAAGAAATTCATACATTGAACAACATGAGGATGAGAAATGATAACAGAATTTTTATTTTTGGATAAACTATCCCTCTTAGATGAGTTTAAAATGTTTGATATGTATTTTAAACTGTTATCACTCTTAAAAATAAAAGGGCTTTACGATAGCATATAAGAACCATTTTTGTCTGAATTCTTCTATACAGAACCTTTAACATCCACAGAACATTTCTTTCTTATAAAAAGGTTGGAAATAAATTATTCTTTTTAGAACATTTAACAAAATTGCTCTTGTTGAACCAAAAATGGTTCTTCTTGTGAATAACCCTTTGTAGCACCTTCATTTTTAAGAGTTTTGTTGAAATATAAATCATCGAGATGATAGCAGCTTCATTATACACAACTGTAAACAGTTTGAATACACTGCATGCCAAAAGAAATGAACTCTTTTCGTTCTCCAGTGTCGATCATGGAGAACATTTTTGACTATGATGCAGTGGTCCAAACGCACACAGAGATCGTGGATCCAGCTGGCTGGTCACCAAGGTATGAAGATCACTGAACATTTTCTAGGTTAAAGGCAGGATAGGCAGGAATTATAGAAGCATTTACCTCAGACGAGCGGAGAGGAAGGAGCGCGGTGCATGTAGTAACGTCATGTCACAATCACATTTAATAATACACCTAACTTTATCACTATGAATATAAAAAAATATGATAGCTTTAAGTACTCACTATTAAGCTATCATATCGATACTGGTCAAGTTTAAAATATATTTAGTTTGATTCGGTAACAAACGAGCTAGTTATATTTATAAGACAAAGCTAAAAACAGATTGCATTGATACAAGTTTTTTTATTACCATCATTTACACTGTGATGAAGGTGAATTTCGTGGAAGATTCATAACATATACGGTGCTTTACATGTAAGAGTTTCCGTGATGAAAGCATTGTTGACTCTGATGAGGACTACACTCCGGAGACAATACCATTACCGCATCGTCGACTCAAGGAAAAGCCACGCGATATTTACTCTCGTTTGATTTCTTCGTTTATTCCTTTTTTTCCTTGTTTGCCTTGGCTGACTGCAAATGCAGGTACTATGAGTTCTGAATGCTCTTTCTCTGCCGTACTTTTGCTCTTCCTAGAGTGCCTTGTGCACGTTCAAATCAATCGGGTGTGCGCATGTGTGGGCAGATCCCGTAGCAACAGGGTTGGTGCCATGGTCGCGAGAGAGAGTGATATAGTCGTGCAAGCCAATCTTTGTTTCGTCCCGAATGGAAATAATGAGCTGTGTTTAAAACAGTCATGAAAGGTCTACAGACACTCGAGTTTTATACTCTCTTTTTCAGAGTACTTACATTTTAATTATGTATTGGTATATAAAGACAGTTTAAACAAATTTGTAAAAAAGTATTTTAGATAATTCCTGCCTATCCTGCCTTTATTTTAACCCAACAGATGGGTTTGTCCATATATTTTACCCAACCATGGGTTGAAACCACCCAGCATTCTTTTGAGGGTAACCTCACTATTCTCCTACTTAAAGGGATAGTTCACCCAAAAATGAAATTTACCCATCTTTATGTTGTTTAAAACATGTATGACTTTCCTGTTTCTGTTGAATACAAAAGAAGACAATATGATAAATGATGGGAACCACAGAGTTGACTGTACCCAATGACTTCCATAGTAGACTAACCAAATATTTTGAAAGTCAGTGGGTACCGTGAACTGTGTGGTTACCATCATTTATCATGATATCTTCTTTGAGTAATCCTTCTGAGATATATAATGTTTTGTGTGGTCCCTTCAGGTAATGTTAAGCTGAGTGAGGGTGGTGAGGTACTCAAGAGGTTTTCTGAGGTAGAAGACAGCTGCCTGCAGGATCTCATGTCTGATGCGCTCTGTCAGTTCGTGCCTCATTATTATGGACACATCAGTCAGGACGGAGAGCGTTTCATTCGTCTAGAGGATCTATTGAGTGGTCTTAGATCTCCTGTGATTATGGACTGCAAAATGGGTGTCCGGTAAGAGCGAACCTAATGAGAGCTTAAACTCTAAATACAGAATATGTTGAATAAAAAAATTATAATTAAAAAGCAAATAAACAAATATACAACCATTCAGAAAGATAGACAGGCGGACAGACAGACAGACAGATACAGTAGAAAGAAAGATACGAGAGACAGACACATACATACAGACAGACAGACAGATACAGTAGAAAGACATATACAGACAGACAGAGAGATACAGTAGACAGACAGACAGATCCACAGATAGATACTGTCAGACAGATACAGACATACATACAGACAGATACAGTAGACAGACAGACAGACAGACACTATAGACAGACAGACAGATAAAGTAGACAGACAGACAGTCACATACATACATGCATACAGATACAGTAGATAGACAGACAGACAGATACAGTAGAAAGATATATACAGACAGATACAGTAGACAGACAGACAGACACAGTAGACAGACAGACAGACAGACAGATACAGTAGAAAGATATATACAGACAGATACAGTAGACAGACAGACAGACACAGTAGACAGACATACACATACAGACAGACAGATATAGTAGACAGACAGACAGATACAGTAGACAGACAGACAGACAGACAGACACAGTAGACAGACAGATATAGTAGACAGACAGATACAGACAGACAGACACAGTAGACAGACAGATAAATACAGTAGACAGACAGACAGACATATACAGTAGACAGACAGACAGATACAGTAGACAGACAGAGTAGACAGACAGATATATACAGTAGACAGACAGACAGGTACAGTAGACAGACAAATACAGTAGACAGACAGATACAGTAGACAGACAGACAGACAGACACAGTAGACAGACAAACAGACAGATATAGTAGACAGACAGATACAGACAGACAGACACAGTAGACAGAAAGATAAATACAGTAGACAGACAGACAGACAGACAGACAGACAGATACAGTAGACAGACAGATACAGACAGACAGATACAGTAGACAGACAGATATATACAGTAGACAGACAGACAGATACAGTAGACAGACAGACAGACAGACAGATACAGTAGACAGACAGATACAGAGAGACAGACAAATACAGACAGACAGATACAAAGAGACAGAGAGACAGATACAGACAAATACAGTAGACAGACAGACAGATACAGACAGATACAGACAGTCACAGTAGACAGACAGATACAGACAGACAGATACAAACAGACAGATACAGACAGACACAGTAGACAGACAGACAAATACAGTAGACAGACAGATAGATACAGTAGACAGACAGATACAGTAGACAGACAGACAGACACAGTAGACAGACATACACATACAGACAGACAGGTATAGTAGACAGACAGACAGACAGATACAGTAGACAGACAAATACAGTAGACAGACAGATACAGTAGACAGACAGACAGACAGATATAGTAGACAGACAGATACAGACAGACACAGTAGACAGACAGACAAATACAGTAGACAGACAGACAGTAGACAGACAGACAGAAAGACAGACAGACAGATACAGTAGACAGACAGACAGAAAGACATACAGATACAGACAAATAGACACATACAGTAGACAGACAAACAGATACAGACGGATAGAGTAGACAGACTGACAGACAGGTACAGTAGACCAACAGATACAAACAGATAGACAAATGGAGTCACCCCTTATTAATGTTGATCAGCTTCAAAACCACATTTTATTTGTTGATCTGTTTGTCTGTGATCTTGAACTATATTTAAGTGATTCTTACCCCTAACTGCATCATGAGTGTTATGGGACATTACTCACAGGACATATCAGGAAGAAGAGATCATTAAGGCCAGGACTAATGCCAGCATGCGGGGTGATATGTATCAAAAGATGATAAAAGTAGATCCGGCATCTCCAACTGCGGAGGAGCACGCACAGGGAGGCGTAACGAAGCTGCGTTACATGCAATGGAGGGATGACAGCAGCACTACCTCAACGTTGGGCTTTCGCATAGAGGGCATAGTGGTATGAAAAGAGATCAGTCCAGTCAAAGGTGTACTGTTATAGCCTGTCATGTATGAAATACAATAAAAAAAGCTATGAAAATTCACTCATGACATCCCAGATTTATATGACTTTCTTTCTTCAGCTAAACACAGATGAATAACTTTATATTAAAATGCCAACATTCATATATGGAGCTCAACATAAACCTCCAAAAACTCCATATATCTATTACTGAATTATTTTAATACTGGGCATTTTTAATATAAAATTATTTATTGGGTTCAACTGAAGAAAGATAGTCAAGTACATTTGAGATGGCACAAGGATGAGTAAATTGTGAGAGAAATTTCATAGTCAACATTTGAAGTGGATCAAACCTTTCATAAATGTGTTCTTAAACCATCACTCGTTCTTGTCTTAGGACAACTTTGATGAACTGTTTTGATCCACTACCAATGTTGACTAATATATTTCTTTAAAGCGAGTTCACCCAAAAACGAAAATTCTGTCATCATTTACCTTTATATTGTTACAAACAAGTATAAATGTATTTGTTCGGCTGAACACAAAATAATAAATTTGTAATGAAGCAGGAAACAGAAGTTGGAAAAAATACTACTATGGAAGTCAATGGTGCTCAAAAATGGTTTGGTTACAAACATTGCTCAAAATATCTTCCTTCATGTTCAGAAGAACAAAGAAATTAATACAGGTTTGTAACAAACTGAGGGTGAGTAAAGATGACAGAATTTACATTTTGGATACAGGCATCCCTTTATATTCTTATTTGCACGCTTTATAAAACTAAGTAAAAGTTTGATCACAAATTAAAATGCTTTATGATTGACAACTTTTGGGATATTTTGGGCATAACCTTTTTTTTAAGTTGTTTCTCTTTTGGCCAACATTTTGTTTTCATTTTGCTTTTTTCCAGATGGGGAACGGAAAAGTATTACGAGATTTTTACAAGACACGCACAGATGCCCAAGTGACAGAAACCCTATTATCTTTTACCAAGAGACAGGTTCATATTCTAGTAAGTGCACATCCTTTAATACTTTTTTTTGTATATACTATATAATCACACAAACATTTTGTTAAAATAACTTTAAAATTGGACCTGTACTTATTGGAGAGAATTCTGCTGGAAAAATACTATTCAATTTTTCATTACTCCAAAAGAAAAAAAAAAAATTCTAGGAAACTCAAATCGTTGGAGACTTTGTGGTTCACAGGATGCTAATCATTTTCACATATTTTGGGGTTGTCCTATTATTAAAAGTTTTTGGAAAGATATACATAAAGTCTTGGAAAAAATTTTAGACACCTCAGTCGATTTTAGTTTTGAGGCACTTTATTTGGGAAAGGTGTCAATGTTTTCCTGGGCAAAGAAAAACAAATACTTGTTCTTTGTAAATAGTTTTGCTACAATTGGATTATAATTTAACAAGGTATTTTGATCGGTCTTTGACATGGAGAACTTTGAGTGGTTCATTTTTTTTTTTTTTTTAAATGCTGTAAAATTGACAAATGTCAAAACTACCATTGTAAAACTGTCTGAGTTCTCTTTTCAATAAAAAACGAAATATATATATATATAAAAAATTGGACCTGTACTGTTGTATCCATGCCTCGCTGGGTCAGGGCTGTATTGGTGGCAAAATAGGGTCCTTCACAATATTAGGCAGGTGGTCATAATGTTATGGCTGATCTGTGTATATCAGGTTTTATTGTGTACAGTTAATCACGTTTTTCCAAAATAAAATGATTTCAACCATTCCTATATACCAGTGGGTCTCAAACTTTTCAGCATGCGGCCCCCCTTGTGTACGGCACATTCTAAAACTCAACATTTTAATAAAAAAACATATTAAATTCTACAAAGTAGTGCTTTTGGTTAGTAGCCTTATTTTTTCAGGTTTAATTACACAGAATTCATGATAAATTTATATATTTTATAAAATCCCCGGCCCCCAGTTTGAGAACCACTGCTCTTAACCACTATGATATATATTCTGGTATAGACTGTCCATTTTTCCAAATTCCTGATGAATAAAATAAAATACATTTCATTTTGATTGAATGTTTCATTTTTATTTTATTTTAGGAACACTAGTTTATTCTTTTTATTTTTTTGCTTTGGCCCATATGACTTTCTGTTATTCCCTTCTTGATAAGACTGCTTGTTTACTTACAAATATGCAGTTTGTCCCCAAAAAATATTAATTCCTGTGTCACACTTTGTTTATCCCAGAAGGCCTACAAATCCAGATTACAAGGACTGCATGAAACATTACTGCGGTCAACCTTTTTTAGCAAGCATGAGGTCAGTAAAACTTAATTTTTGGTTTGCTACCCCATTCTCCTTTCAAAATGCATTTGGACCTGGTTTTACCTTCACCTCTAAACATCTCATTTCAGATCATAGGAAGTTCTCTGCTCTTCGTCCATGACTGCAACGGCAAAGCTAATATATGGATGATAGATTTCGGGAAGACCATACCAACCCCAAACGGTGTCCAGCTGAGGCATGATGTTCCATGGGTGGAAGGAAACAGGGAGGACGGATATCTCCTTGGTCTAATCTCTCTCATCTCTCTGCTGGGTGAAGCCATCAGGGAAGCAGAGGAACAAGGTCAAGAGCCATCATCACTGGGAGTCTGAGCCATCCCTTCATTTTGTTCATGAAGACTGTCTAGAAAAATCATATTCAATTGGCACTGAATTAAAAACTCACACATGACATGACTGTAAAAAGCAACATTTTTATATACTTTATGAAGCTGCAAGATTGGATCCTCTAGTCAAGACTATTGACATGTAACAGTATTAATAAAGCATTAACTGCTTGCTTTGAATTTACATATCTGTTTACTTAATGCTTGAGATGTTATGAAAAGCTACTGTGAAGTGTCGGTTTGATATGGGATATAGCCATAGAGGAATCATAAGATCTACAAAAAATGTAAATATTTACCTCTAAAAGAAAATGTTAGTGCTAAAAGTGAATCTGTTTATTTTCCAAGCTGAATAAATGTATGTATTTTTTTTAAGCTGATAGTTTAAAATGAAAACAAAAAAGTTTTTTATGTCATTTTTTGCTCTTGTCTATGGTAAAGCACGCGCATTTCTGCTTAGATAACGTTACAGTAATCACGTTTTCAGTTTGCCACGTGCATCGGTGAGAGTACGCGGTTGTGCGCATGTGTAAGATATCAATTTAATGGGGGCATGATGATGACTCGCTACCAGAAGAATTACCCTAATCTGTCGGTGATAACACGCGTTTACCCTAGTCGTTCAGGTACCAGTTACTATAATTTATGCCTTTTATGAGTCGTTTGTGACTTTAACTAAAACTCAGCAGAAGTTGAATATTGTATTAACGTTAATTAATGCAGTGATTGACAGGTTTGATTTAACATTGTATACCTAACGTTACGCTTTAAATCTGTCGGTGAACACGCGTTTACGTTCAGTTGCTATAATTTATGCCTTTTACAAGTCGTTTGTGACTTTTAAAACTCATCAGAAGTTGAATAAGTTACTGTATTAACGTTAATTAATGCAGCGATTGACAGGATTGATTAAAAATTGTAGACCTACGTACGCTTATCTTCACATATTAATTATACAAATATCGCACTATTGCAACAAACGAGCAAATGTGCCAAAACATGCCAAAGAAAAGTAATGGATTTTGAAAGAAATAGTGTAAAAGAAGTATATGACGTCACTCCAAGTACTGATATGTTAAAAATATTTATCTTCTTTATTTGTAAATTCATGTAAAATATTTCCAAATGTTTTTTTTTTCATTTAATAAATTTTATGTAATTCTATACGTTCACGTGTATTGGAAATTTAAGGTCGAAAATCCAACCAATATCGAAACAAAACAGTTAACGTTACAGAAGCTATAACTTGAGCAATTTATAATAATAATATAATATATAATATAAATCAATTGTCCAAAATCTCTGCTACTTTTTAAGAGTTTAATTGTTTCGTAATTAACCAAATCCGGAAGTGCATTCTGTGCGGATATTATGTTTAGGCGCAAGGCATTATGGGAACAGTAGTTCGCTACAGTGTAGTAATTTTTTAAACAGAACGCGGTTAAAATTCTTATTGACTTTTAAAAGCAGCTCATCGTATGATAAGGCATGCGAGGTAATATGCGGGTTTTTAATAGAAGTTGAATAAAAAATCAGTTGGTTTGTAGTTTAATTTTGGCGGACCAATGAACAAAAAAGACAGCAAAAATGTCCCACCCTGGCGTCTGAAATCGTCTCGTCCCCTTCCCTCAGACTCGGATGGTCCTGCTGTGGTGAGACAGGTGTGGAGGACTGATGGCAATCTGAAAGGTAAGCATGCATGTGAGCAACCTACAGTACACTGTTTACGTGTGCACATACTTTATATGAACAGCACTATTTAAATTCTTTATAGTTTTTTTTTTCTGTAAAGGCACATGACTTAAGTTGTTGCAACCATGCAAAATTGCAAAACACATAAATATAATTAAATTTAAATATGATTTATTTTATGTAATAAACTGAACACATGTTATTCACTGTACAGTGTGGTTTATTTCATGCACACATGCACTTTGTTTTGCATTACAGAGCATTATGGTCGCAATGACAGTCAGCAGTTTTTTAACCGTGGAGGTTATAGGTCCTTCAGGACTTATTCTCACTGGCGTGCCAAACCACCAAGGCAGTTGGGACCTTGTGGCAGGTTTCCGGGTGGCAATGTTGATGGGTCAGTCAGTATAAGAAGTCCCAAAAGTGATTGTCAGATTGTGACAAATTCTATCTAAATGTTGGGTTGTAATTTTCACTCCATGTTAACCTGCTAAAAATATTATTTTCCTGCGTAGGTCTAACTGGAGGGGAAAGGGGCAAAAGGAAAGGGGAAGAGAGGAAAATAAGTTTAAGAATTTTGGAAGGGGATGTGCAGGGAGAGGAAGACAAAAAGGTGGAAGAGGAGGAACGTTCTTTAGGATTACAGTAAGAATCAAACAGAATAACACTGTTTATTTAAGTTTTATGGTCCATTCTAACCAGTAATAAACAAATAGTGCTGGATTTTCAGATATCAAACTAGTCATAAAACTCAATGTCCAGTAATTGATTTAAAGATTTGTAATCTTGAATTGTAATTCTTTTGAATGATACGAGTCCATAAGATCTTTATGTCTGCTACCCAGATACCACGTGCAAAGAAATATAAGCAGCAATGGCTAATAACAGCACTTCAGAAACATAGTCCCATACCCTTCAAGCCACTACATGTAAGTAATCTCACATGTAAAACATCCACCAGAAGTCGGCAAAGTTTTATTTGATGTTAAATGTTGTGTATTTGCCTATTTATTATTCTGAAATCTTTATTATCTTTTAATTTAACTATAATTCTTACAGAGTTAGTTTAAATCGTATATATCACCACTAGTCTTTGCAATTGCTTTGTGACTTAAATCTGTGTTTGTCTCATTGTGTTTGTATTTAGTACTGCACATCAGGTCAAAGCGTTCACTTTTATGTGGAGGATGAGGCCGCTGCCAGCGCCCTGCACAAACTGTCACGCAGAATCACGGACAGCGAGGGGTTCAAAGTTCTGCATCGTTCCTACCACTTAAAACTAACATTTGTTTTAAACTTCCTTCTCTGTCTTTACTGGATTTTTTTTCTTTAATCAAGGCTAATGGTTAAAGTTAACATGAAATGAAAGACAAATTTGTTTAATCTCAGCAAAGTTTTACTAAAACTGGTTATCATCTTTAGAGTACTGACATGCTTGTTTTGCAGGTGGTTGTCTTCACAAACCCTTGTTTATATCCTCCTTTCCAACAAACCAGCCTGAAGCCAGAACATCTGAAGCATTTAAAGGTTATAATTACTACTGATGATGAAAAAGTGCTTTAAAAAAGTTTTTTTTCTTATATATGCTTCTTGTTACTCTTAAGCCCGAAGTATAGTCTGTTTTTTACATGTACGCAAAGGTACGTGCACGGTCGAATGCACAGCCTTGCAAAGTATAGTTTATTTGACTCGTACGTGTACACGGACGTTCGGCACATGCGCATTATGATGCATCTCCTGGGCTACATACTACGTTCTCCTGTAGGTACACACTCTTCTGATGATGAAAATTGTCTCACGTGTACTGTGTGCGGACCCTCACGTATGAGTAAAAAATAGAAACATTTTTGGCCTTAAAGAGCACCAATGGGCCGTTTCACGATTTTAGATTTCCTTTGGTGTGTAGGAGTGTATTAGTACGTTAACGATATGCAAAAGGTACAAACCCCAAAAATAAATGATGACGCGAGTTATCACCTCGAACGTAAATCTCTTTTCTTGGACTACAACAAACACAGATTGGTGACGTGGACAAGACCGACACTATCATAATTCCTCCCACTTTGACTCATAGCCTGTAAGTTAACTCCTGTTAGCATTGCATTTTGAGCAAATCTTTCAAACATGATAAGGAGCGTCACATTTTTGTCTGGCGTCAGAGGTATTCAGGCAAATCACAACGTACAACTTAGCTGGCCAAATTAGAACAGTTTTGTACAAAATCGGTACGTTTCGGAAAGACGGGGAAATTTTAAGCTACAAAAATGTACGGTATGTGGAAATAATGTGTTTTTAAACCATAAACCACGCAAACACATTGATTTCAGGGTTTCCCGCAGCACTTTTCAGTTCGGGCGGCCCGCCTAAGCTGGGAAACCCTACCGCCTTAACTAGGTCGTTGAAAAAAAAATTAGCTGCAAAAAGAATGCATCTCGGAGTATAGTGCAGACGCTCTTCACACTGCAAACGGGCACGTGCGCCACACAGCCGAATTGGAAAGACGTGGTCCGGACCATCACTGCCATGCCCCCCGCACAAGCCTACCACCTTAACTAACAAATTTTCCGCGGGAAACCCTGGTATTTTACCAAATACACAAATTAATGTTGTTTTTTAGCAATGAAATAGATGCTCTTTAATACTTCTGATTGTGGTTCTTTTTCACAGAAATGCCTGTCGAAACGTTTTAATGTCTCCCAGAAGTGTCTTGATCTGAGCAGCATCCACACTGATCCAGGTAAAACTTAATAGCATCCAAACATTGGCCAAAATACTGCAATTAACAAAAATACCTTTTGATTGCTGAATACGTTACATGTTTGCAAACTTGTTTTTTCCCCACCAGCCTTGGTTTCTGAGAATATTCAGGTGACATTAAACCAAAACAAATGCGTGCGGGCTGTGTTAGAAATCATTGAGGAGAATATTCCAGGGGTAAGATTGCACTACTCAAATTTTGCGCATTTACATCACATTCGTGGATCCTGGTTTAACATTTTCTAAAATGTCTTACAATTAGCACAGTGGCTCAGTGGGTAGTACTGTTGCCTCACACTAACTGTGCATTCAGACCGCCACCGGCGAGAGCGTCAATAAAAGCTCTGGCTGCCCAGACAACGACGCTAAAGAAAAGTTGTAGTGGACGCTCTGACGCTCGAATGCATTCTCTGAACTCCTCTCAGGCGGAGGTTTCCGCCTTCCGATTGGTTGCCGATGAACATTTCCGCCTTCCGATTGGTTGCCGCCGAACCGCGTCATATCTCATTACCATAAAGTTGAGCTGATTTCAACTCTCCTCGACGCTCACGCTGTACATGACGCGCCGCTGCTCGCCGCCGGCTCTCATTGAAAATGAATGACTTCCGACCACTTTGACGCTCTCGACGGTGGCGGTCTGAATGCACAGTAAGAAGATCCCCAGTTTAAATCCCTACTAAGCTGGAGGCCTTCAGGTCTGTGCAAGCGGAAAGTCCCTCCCCCTAACGATTGACGATTGGCTCTTTTTACTAAAAGCAGCCATATTGACCATTGCAATCTCCTCCATTCATATCAATACCAGTGATGTATCCTGGTAATATTAAATATCTTTGTATAGATCAACTAGTGTGGATTAACCGGTTCTCGCGATGAATAGAGATCCATGCATGCATTAAAAAATGAGATCTGTGACATTAACTATGAACATCTACTAAAGTTCAGCTCCTTTATCTAGATATAAATAGGAGATCAAAACATCCAGCTGCTGGAAAGGGTTAAAGGAGACATTTCGCAAGACTATAAAATAAATCTTTGGTGTCCCCAGAGTACGTATGTGAAGTTTTAGCTCAAAATATCGTATAGATCATTTATTATAACATGTTAAAATTGCCACTTTGTAAGTGTTAACCAAAATGTGCTGTTTTTGGGTGTGTCCTTTAAAATGCAAAATGAGCTGATTTCTGCACTAAATGGCAGTGCCGTAGTTGGATAGTCCAGATTAAGACTGACATCACAAGGGGAGCCAAATCTGAATGAGCTATTTTTTAACATGCTAACAGAGAATGGTTTACCAAAACTAAGTTACTGGGTTGATCTTATTCACATTTTCTAGGTTGATGGAAGCAGTGGGGACCCAATTATAGCACTTAAACATAGATAAAGTCAGATTTTCATGAAATGTCCCCTTTAAAAATAACCCTGAGTTGGCATAACTTGGATCCCAATTTCAGAAAACATTTGTCAGCCGTCTCAGGGTGATTTCTGGCCATTAAGACAAATACATTGCATTCTAGAAATATGAAATGTTCTGAATTATTGCAAAAAGTAAAGTATCTTCTTTTTTTTTGACCCTTTACAGTTGTCGTGTTTGAATCTGAGCAACAACAAGCTGTTTCACCTGACTGATCTTGCAGATCTGGTGCAGAAAACCCAGAGTCTGAAGTCACTGAATCTGTCTTGTAATGAGGTGAGAGTTGCTTGGGTCACCGGGCCTGTATGCATTTGTTTTGACTATTATTATCTCACTTAATTTTTTGTTTACTCCAATCTAACTGTATTAGCATCTGTCATCTGTTATATTTTGTTCTGTGTGACTATAGCTAAGGTCTGAGGAGGAGCTCGACAATCTGAAAGGTCTCGGACTGGTTGAACTTTGGTTGGACAGAAACCCTCTGTGTGATTGTTTTGATGATCAGACCTCGTATATCAGGTCAGTATGAGTGTCCAAAAGTAAAGGGATGGTCGGTAGATCATAATTATAGGCCTGTAGATGGTAACTAGAGTAGTTTGAAATCTCATGGGTCAAGATTCCTAAATTAAAGAAAATTCATAAGTAAGGATTATCAGTTCATCTGAGCATTTTTTTTTTTAGATAAGCCTCTCAATGGGTTCTGCCAACAAACTGGTATTTCTAAATGTCTGAGACTGGGATTAAATGGGAAATATCACAAGAATCTGAATTATTTCCATGTTTAAGTGCTATAATTGGGTCTCCAGTGCTTCTATCAACCTTAAAAATGTGAAAAAGATCAACCCAGTAACTTAGTTTTGATAAACCATTCTCTGCAAGCATGTGAAAAAATAGGTCATTGAAATTTGTCTCCCCTTGTGATGTCAGAAGGGGATAATACCGCCCCTTAATCTGCACTATTTAACCATGGCACTGCCCTTTAGTGCAGAGAAAACATAAGTAGGCTATAATAATGTATAATATAATGTATTTAATAATAATATTGATCATGTATAAGAATATATAATACAGAAAATATTAAGTATAATCATGTATATTTTTTTATATCAACATTTTCATACACATCATAATTATAGCATAGTATTTGATTATAGTGAGCATGGTTTTAGGTTTTTGTTGAATTTTTGCATACATTTAGAAGACATTTTCATACAAACCTTTTTTTTTTATAACGATTTGTTTGTGAAAACATTCGTATGCACATCTCAAGCACAAATTTGTGCAAACGCATGCTTATTAAATGAGACCCATTGTCATGGATCACAAGATGTAACAGTTCAAAATAATGGTGAGCATGTTTTTTATGTGTTGGAAATGTAGGTTGGTTCAATTTTTATCTTTTCCTTTTGTGGCTCGGGTACGTCACATTTTCTTCTTGTCTTTATTGTTTTCTCTAACAGGGCACTGCGTGAGCGATTTCCCAGGCTTTGTAAACTGGTGAGTTTTTCTGCATCGATAATGTTTTGAAGTAACTGAACTCTTGTGCAGTCAAATACTTTCTGTTTATCAGATATAACGTCTGTCAATCATTAATTTGTCAAGGAGGATACAATTTCATTGAAACTGACTTCCATTCTAATCAATCCCCATCCTACTTTTTTCTCAGTAAATATCCTGTACATTTAAATGAATTTTAAACCGCAAATGCCACTGATTTCTCTTTGTAATGCTGTTGTGTCTGTAGGATGGTCATGCACTTCCACCTCCTATCAGTTTTGGTATTGAAACCAGCACAGTTCTTCCTCCCTGTAAGGTAAATGAAATTGTTAAATCGACGTGAAGGAGGTCTATGGTGTTTTTTTTTTTTTACAATATGTGTTGTTATTCCAGGGCAGCTATTTAGTCTCAGATGAAATCATGGGTGTCATTCAGCGCTTTCTACAACAGTAAGTCAAGGTGTTTTTATGTGTTGTCATCTTAATGGTGTCTTGGCAGCATTGATGTGTGCTTTCTGTTTCATGGCAGGTATTACAGCCTGTATGACTCTGGAAACAGACAGCAGCTGATGAACGCTTATCATGATGGAGCCAGTTTCTCTATCAGCCTGCCACCCTTAACCAATCCCACTAGGTCAGTATTTCACTGTTAACACTTTAAAGGGATAGTTCAGCCAAAAATGACAATGCCATTATTTACTCACCCTTATTCTGCGTTTACACCAGCAGCGGTAGAGGCGGCAAACGTGGGTGATTTACATGTTAAGTCAATGCAAAGACACGATTAGGCATCCTGTGGCGCGAATGGCGCGGAACGCACCGAAGGCGCGGAGCGGATGGCGCGTTCCGTGCGCATTTCCTGCGGGAATGCTCAATTCGCAAGTTGAAAAATCTGAACTTCGGCGGATTTCCACACCGCGTTAACCAATCAGCTGTAGTAGTGTCGTGATTACAGAAAGCAAGCGGAGTGGTGGAGTCTCAGCGGAGTCGCAAAAGCCCCTCCCATGATGCAAATTTCCGCGTGAATTTCTCGAATGACTAGAATTTCACGCGCAGCTTTCGCTCGCGAATTAAGCGAGAGAACCTAAATGTTCAAGCGTCCAACTATGCGTGAATAGCGCGTTTTTGCCGCCTTTACCCTGGCTGGTGTAAAGCGGGTCGCACACCGGAAGCCCAGCTCAGCGCCGCGTAGCACCTAGGGCTGGGTACCGAACTTCGATACTTTTATGGTATCGAATGAAAAACTTCGATACTTTGAGTATCGAAAAATTCTTTATCTTTCGATGCCAAATTTCGATTCCAGAAGCGGCTGTGTCTGTGAGCCTGTACTTGTGTGTAAGGACCTAAAGCGCCGGCGATTGGCTGTCCACCACCACGTGACGGGGAGGATTTCTGAAAATACTCGCAGTCCACCTCGCAGTCACCCAACACAAGTGTAGAAAGGATACAATATGATAAGAAAGTCTTTGTGACAGTCTTACCAATAAAGTTAGCGCAAGCATGGCCGTGTTGTCGCCGTGAAAGGCACATCAACCAAAACGGCGCTTCTCCTAAAGTGACGAGGGGTTTCAATTTAAAGCACGCGCACAGCCTGTGATTTACTCGCGCCTGGTTCCGCATGGCAAGGCTTTGCGCGCGCGTCTCCCACAACAGTCTCGACAAGGTGTTTAAACTTGACCCACGCGCGCAGCTTGTGTCTCTCAATACTTATGAAATACTCGCGCCTGTCTCTCCGCATCGCAAAGCCTTCATGCCCTCGTCTCGCAAAATGGACGATGCGTTTAAACCTATTTTTTACAGTCTATGGTTTAAACTTGACGCACACGCGCAGCCCAAAGCCTGGCTCGTTATTTAAAACAAACTAAAATTCCATTTAACTGGTTTGCTAATTTCACTTGAATGAAATGACATTGAACTCATTTTAAAAATCCCAAATGTATTTAATATTTGGATAATTATAAAGTTGAGTATTGTTTACAAAAAACAAACATGCATACAAATCTTTCCAGTAAAACTCAGTCACTCATTTAAATATTTTAACTTTTTGTCAAAGTTGCAGCTATAATGAATCCACAAATACTGTTAGTCCAAGCTAAATACCATTTTACATTTCATAAAATAAAGCAGTGTTAATTATATTCTTAATTTCTTTATTTTTGTTTCCTTATTTTCATTAAAAAAAAACTGATAAGTGTGTCTGCTGGCGCACCCCTATCCAAAAAGCACAACCAGTTTTATTAATGTTACCCTGAGTGAGAAGTGTTACCAGAATTTGTTTTAATTAAGGTGAAAAATAAAAGTTGTGTGTTTAATGTATTTTTGTTAATGTTTCAATGGATTTTAAAACATGGTATCGAAAAAAGTACCGTTAGGAACCGGCATCGAAACGGAGGTATCGAAATTGGCACCGGATCGAAAGATTTTAAACAATACCCAGCCCTAGTAGCACCGCGCCGTTCTAAAAAAATCACACATTGTTTTCTATGAGTATACGCACACTGGCATCGCCAGTTGTCCTAGACGCGATGCTGAGCTGCATGGCCGGTGTGCGACCCCCTTAAACGCAGCATTATGTCATTTGAACCCCCAATATCTTTCTATGTTCTTCAGAACCTAAACACAGGCCCAGTTTTAAGTTTTCTGGTTATAAAGGAAGTGGATTGTGAATGAGGCGGTCACCATCCACTCCCATATGCCCCTTTTCCACCAAGGCAGTTTGAGTGCTGGTTCAGAGCCAGACTTAGGGGCCAGTCACACCAATAGCGTTTATGGCAGTTGCAGGCGCCTTTTTTGAATGATATTCTATGGGCAGGGCGCGTTTGCGCGCTGTTTATGCGCGCCGGGCGCCTTGCGGTTTTTTGCCGCCTGCCGCGCACGCGTTTTTGAAGGAGCGCTGAGAGCGGAGAAGCGCCCGACGTCATTCGTGTCTTTCCATTGTCCAATCGAATGAGGGGAGAGGCGGGCCTTACGTTGTGGTGGGGGAAGTTTACAGTTGCTTTGAAGAACCGGACACCACTCGCTCACTCTCTCCTGCGTGTTTGTGCACCTCTCATCCTCAAACAAGGTCAGAGCAAGCGTCCTCTTTTTAAAGTTTCTGCTGATATGACAGTTAACAGCAAAAGAGCGCTCACGCTTCAATATTTGATTGACAAGACAGCTGACTCGGTGGTTGCTTAGCAATATGAAAAGCCGCGTCGCACTGCTCTTTTTTTAAAAAAGGCAGTGCGTCGCGCCTTGCGTTTGCAAGCGTTTAAAGCGCTTTTGGTGTGACTGAAGCCTAATTGTTTAAAAACAGA
This sequence comes from Paramisgurnus dabryanus, assembly GCF_030506205.2. Lineage (NCBI taxonomy): Eukaryota > Metazoa > Chordata > Actinopteri > Cypriniformes > Cobitidae > Paramisgurnus > Paramisgurnus dabryanus. The sequence goes on from NC_133352.1 coordinate 32,095,156, forward strand.
GATGCTCCTGTCACTGCTTAATGTCATGTCACTTTCCCAGGTGCATGTTAGCAGAGTATCATGACGCTAACCGCAATCTTAAGCAGATCACTGATTCATGTAAGTTTCATACCTGATGAATTAACAAATTATAGAAAGAAATTTAAAATGTCTTTTTGAAGTTAAAATCTTCCCATCTTGAATCCTATGCTCACAGCCACACGGATACGCAACCTAAAACGCTCCCGGCTCAATGTGGTCGCCTATCTCAATGAACTGCCGAAGACCCAGCACGACATGAGTTCATTTACTGTGGATGTCAATACGTATACGGTAGGTTCGCCATGCTGTCACTAAACATCTTGTTTACAGATTTACTTTTATCACAAATGAATGTCATCTTATCTTTTCTGCAGAACTCTCTGTTAGCGTTCACAGTGAGTGGACTGTACAAAGATGGTGAGGCTCATGGTAAAAAAATATAATATCTAAGAGCAGTAAATGTTCATCCTAAAATGATTATTTTTCCTGTCTTCAGTTATTGGTGGATCGAAACAAGCTGTGAGGGGATTTAGTAGAGTATTTATCACAGTTCCTGCTCCGAATTCTGGGTAGGAAAAGGCACAACCATGACTAAATACACAGATGCGTGATTCTTGCGAAATTAGGCTTAAGAGGTGTCATGAAACATTTTGATAAAAAGTAAATGCTATCAAAATAAGAAGCATACAGTTACAAACTTCTCTTCATGTACTATTTTGCACATGATTTCAGATGACATCATACAAACCAATTTTTTTGTTTTTTTTTCTACATTAAAGGGGAAATTTTTCATTACCGCAACGTGTCCATGACTGGATTTGGGTTCTTTGACATGAAAATATTTATAATTAAAAAATCTAAAAAATAAAAAGCTTCAGTGCATGTTATCCTATAAACATTCACAGTAAAGAAACATGTGGTATTTGGTGATCATTGGTAAATGTAGAGACAATAATAAGGAATATAAATGTGTCCAAGACCAATTTTCTCATCCTCCGCAACAATTTTCAATCATTGTTTAAGCCCTCAAGGAACTAACATTAAAAAAAAAATAGTTGGAAGGGACATAATTGAATGTGACACACAAAATGGCTACCAGGTAAGCAGTTCTTATTTTTTCTCTCCAGATAAGTTGAAATTTTGTTTGTCATAGTACCTAGACAACTTTTAAGTACCCATTACCGAAACATGAGTTTTAAATGCATATATTTAATGTAATATCATGTTGCGGTAATGATCATTTTTGATAATAATAATCTAAAAAAATTTAATAATTCTATAGGAAATATTTTTTAAATCCTCTTAAAATAATGGTTATAGTAAGTTCAGACCTTAAATAAAAAAATTGGCTTCAAGGACTTTTTAAAAATTCTGATGCTGGACACCTTCTAAATCTGGATTTTGTGAGAATCACCCAGATACTGACGCAACTTACGAGAAGATATCCTTTACGTATGAAAATATTCTTTCATGTAAATTCCTCTTTATTGCATGTTGCAGTCTGTGCATAGTCAATGATGAGCTCTACGTGAGGACAGCCACATCTGTGGAGATTGAGCGAGCATTTACAGCACCACCAGCCCCGACCCCCTCAAGCAGCCACCCAGTGTCCACCCTGTCGGCATCCCAGCAAGAAATGCTCTCTGCCTTTTCACAGTGCTCACAGATGAACCTGCAATGGTCTCAAAAGTAAGAGCAGAAATTTTGTATATTAAAAACTGAAGGGAACAGAACTATACGAGGAGCTCAGATGCAAAAGCCTCTAAACGCCAACTCTGTCAAAAATGGGATAATGATATTGACCAAATGCTCTTGGCATGAACAGTATTACACGTTCATCAGATATTTTCTCATCAAACAGGGTTCCCACGAGTCTTTGAAAGTTTGTGAATCTGGGGGGAAAAATTCAAGGCCCTTGGAAGTTCTTGAAAATAAACATGCATAGATACTGGGCATTGAAAGTGCTTGAATCTATTTTATGCAAGAAGTTTTCTAGAAAAATCCATATTTTCTGTGTAGTGTAGGATAATATCATAAAAAGACTTTAAGCACACGTGCTAAACTGTTCGCGGTTTAAATGCCTATATCTCTTGTAGGCGAATTTTGATTTAATACCAAAATGCTTTTTTGCATAGTTGTGTTTGACACATGAAAACGTCTCTGGTTATGTATGTAACTGTTGTTCCCTGAGAAGGGAATGAGACGCTGGATCTTCTGCCATACTTCGTGTAATGCCGGCTTTGGCAATATTTTAGATAGCGATATACTTCCTGGCTCCCGCGTCACCCTGTCTTTGTCGTTAAGCCCCACCATTGGTTGAATTTGATATACACATTCAGACGCACTTACCCCTGGAGGCGTCCCCAAAGTGTCACCGCAGTGACGCAGCACGAGTTCCCTCGAAAGGGAACTGTAACAATGTATCTTAAAAGGGAACACAATGTAACCTTGCTCTCACTTGAAATGTGTCCTCACATTTAGTCCTTGATTTGGGGGTATTGGACCTGGAAAGTCCTTGAAAGGTCCTTGAATTTGAAGTTAACTAAGGTGTAGAACCCTGATTTACAAGAAAACATGTTAGATGCAGGTTCTTTGCATCTAAGCTCTTCATAGAACGAGAGCGAAAGCGTGAGAAATAATTGTTTAGGCTAGTAGTGTTGTGTAGTTTTGTAGATTTTAATCATAACGCCCACCCCATACAGTGTTATCTTGTCAAGGCCTGTGTGTTGAAGTTATTTGTGTTGCTGTTAGATGTCTGCAGGATAATGCATGGGATTATCACCGAGCTGCACAGATTTTTACAGAACTGAAGGTAATATTCAAGCAAATATACCTCATTTGTTTTTACTCATGACCTATAAACATACTGCAACACAAATACAGATTTTTAGCTTTAACTGCACATAAATTAAGCTGAATTTTCCACATACAAGTGAATTTGATTCATTTTGAAGTAGACCATGTGCTTCCGGAAATCTCATCACATTCACTATTTTATTTGGGACATGAAACTAGCCTTTTTGTATCATTCACATGTTTTTGTGTCTCTTATAGGAACAAGGAAAGATTCCTGAAGCAGCGTTCATAAAGTAAATAATTGAAATTCATATTAAAATACATGTTTTTATTTGTTGTTTGACATTAAATTTGTGATGCCAGACTGAAGTGAAACGCAGAGATTTGTTTTATATTGTTTTATTTTGTGTTTCATTTATTCTTTAAAGGACTATACCTCAGATTGTACTTGAATAAATAACACAATGCCACTGATTCTTTGTTATTTTTAAAAAGCACTTTTTCTGTTTTAATTGTCATGTTCATGGTACATGTGTTTTTGTTTTACTTAATAGTAATAAATGCTTACATGGATGTTTACATGGAAATAAAGTTTACATTTATTGCACATTTTCTTCAGGTTTCCTCTGCATCAAATGAGTACCTCAAGTGAGTTAGATCAAAGAATTTTTTTTACAACATGTGTGTTGAAACTGCGGAAAGCAAAGAAGAAACATGCATCGAGGAAAAACATGACTGAATTGGTGTTTCTGAGTATCATAAAAAAAATGTGACATTAAGATTTTAATTTTAAGGCATGAAATTAATTTTGTAGACAAATATAAACTGTGCACTTAACTATTGGAAATAGCTCGTATTAGACAGACAGACAGACAATATAGAAATATCTGTCTAGTAAAACAAACTTTAAATGTCTATTACATTTAACAAATCGAGTGTGATTTAATTTGTGGCTTGTTCTTTGACCTTCCCAAAATGGCGGCGGCGGCTCTGCAGTCCAACTTCCGTATTCTTCTAGTCGCTGTGACGTCACGACGCCACTCGCTTATTCCTAGTATGAAAACAATAAACAACCCAGTGAACCCACTGCCTCAGAAGGACCGTAGAGCACCCGTCGCGTATTTTCCCTGACATTTGTGATTAAAAGAAGAAACAGGGCGTCGGGTTGCTTTGTATAATCGTTGAATAAAGCCGCTCAGCCCAAATCCAGGTCCAAACACGAAGACTCGGGGGATTTTGGTGTCAAAGCATAGGAAGTTAGACGGTCTCGTCCGCTCTTGTCCACCTCATCTCGCATTCACTCCGTTATTCTCGTCTGCACACAATACCGAGGGCCCTTAAATCTGTTATGCAGGACTGGTCTCTTGTTCCGCCACCTCTCTGCTCCCTCTCCCCGTCTGTCGTGGCCCTATGTCTCGGTGGCTGTTCCCCTGGTCGGGCTCAATAAAGAAACGGGCCTGTCGGTACCTCCTACAGCACTACCTGGGCCACTTCTTGGAGGAGAGACTGAGTTTGGACCAGCTGAGTTTGGACCTGTACAATGGCAGCGGTGTCATTAGGGAGATTAACTTGGATGCTTGGGTAAGTGAGACATGTCCAGGCCTTGTTCTGTAAGATATATCCACCATCATGTGTCTCTCATTTGTCCTGCCAGTATTTCGCAATGTCTGGACACACTTGAGATCAACACAACTTTAGATTGCACTGCTGACGTCATTTGTGTTTTTGATAACTTTAGCTTTTATATTCTTTGTCTGTTTTTGGAGTGGTCATCTGTCACACCATTATAAATGGTTACATTTAATCCAGATCGACTGTTACAGTGATACATTTTATCAATGTGTGGTGTTTTTGTGTGTATAACCCACAACCTTTACACTGTTAACACAATTTTAGCTAACACAAACCACAACATCCTTTGCTTGTTTTATAATCACCGCCTCTTTGGCATGTTTTCCCTGTTTTGTTCTCGCGGGTTGCCAGATGTTCACCTTTAGATCCCCCTAACTACTCTGAATCTTCTCTTTCAGTCAGTCAATGAGTTGTTGGAGTCTTTAGGAGCTCCGCTAGAGATTGTGGAAGGTTTTGTGAGCAGCATTGCGGTGACTATTCCCTGGGCGGCACTTGTGACGGACCACTGCACCCTTGAAGTCACTGGATTGCAAATAACATGCAGACCCAAATACAGAAACAGTAAGTAGGGCTTTATTAAGGTGTCTGGACTGCTAGAATTTTGCCACTTATATAGAGGAGTGCCAAATGTTATCATAACCTATGTGCGTTTTGTTTTTGGTAAAAATGCTTTTTCAAATCCCAGTTCACCATGCAGAGGCAACAACCATAGGCTTACTGAGAAGAGTTACCTCTGTGGTGCTATCAAAACATGCTTTGTTTGTTTGAGCATCCGGTCCTGTCTTGGCACAGCCTATATTGTGACTTTTGGGTGGGACTGTTTGGTTGTCTGACCATCTGTCTGAATGCTTTTGGGGTCATGTTCTCCTTAAATGTCTGTTTTGTTTGGCTCTGGGTTAATGTTATTAAAACATTTTTGTTTGTATAATTGCTCTTGTAATTACTTTGGTAATCTTAAATTTGACATATCATTAAAATCTGAATTTTTTTTCCATGTTTAAGTGCTATATAATTGGGTTCCAGGTAGTGATGCACCGATGTATCGGCTGCCGATATTTATCGGCCGATTTTTGATGAATTTGAAACCATCGGCATATCGGCAATAGCACTAGAAAGGCCGATACCGATTGTTTATTAATTAACTGCATAAAGAAATCCATTATATGTCAAAAAAAATTTGTTCATGTTAATAAAATAAATGCTGAATAGCAAAAACCACCTTTAAGGTTGTCATGCGGTCTTATTATATTTGTTTTAGCTTAATTTGTGCCTCTCTTATTATGTTGGTCAGTTAAATGTTAATTAGATCCAATCCATGTTCAGTAAAAATAATTTAATGCAGAAATAAACTAGCTTATAGACCAGCTGTATAGTATTGTATACAAGTGTTTAATATCGGTATCGGCATCGGCCAGAAGTTGTCTGTTTAAATCCGTATCGGCCCAAAAAAATGCTATCGGTGCATCCCTAGTTCCAGGTGCTTCTATCAACCTAGAAAATGTGAAAAAGATCAACCCAGACCACATACATGAGTTTCAATTTCACCACCACACCATTATGATGATCAGTGTTTGCATTTCATCAGCTCATTTGCATTTAAAAGGACACACCCAAAAATTGCACATTTTTGCTCACACCTACAAAGTGGTAATTTAAGCATGCTGTAATAAATTATCTATGATATTTTGAGCTAAAACTTCACATATGTATTCTGGGTACACCAAATATTTATAGTCTTGTGAAATGTCCCCTTTAAATGAGTCCTTTTATCTCCTTAAAAAATTATTTGTATATTATAGCAGCATCTTCTTTTTCCGATATGTCTCTGGCTGTGTCCAAAACAGCCCCCTATACCCTTAAATAGTGCACTAGTTGAGGGAACATAATTTCTAGTGCTGTCTAAAATTATAATGGACATTATTGAGTGCACTCATTCAACACCACAATCGCAGTACACTCGCAGATAGTCTTGCGGCAAATTATTTCTTGGTGGAAGATGTCGCCCGCACTGCAGCGCTTCCGGCGAGCTCAAGTGTCCGAATTAACTCACTTGTTTTCATTCACTCCTTCGAGTGAACTATATTAGTAAACTAATGTAGAGAATAGTGAATGAAGGTATAGGGAGCTATTTCGGACACAGCCTTAAGCTATGTTTATACTCGCCGTGTCCGCACGGGGGCGTTGGTGCGCGCGGCAAAAATGACGTCAACGCGGAGTGGGCGGTCGTGCGCGTTGGGTGCGCGAGACCCCATTTCGCGTGGCGGTGTGCACGGCATTTTTTGTAACTTTCCGCGCGGCTCCGCATCCGAAAATGACCGAACTCGAGGCGATTCTGTCCGAGCAGGCAAGCCTGTGACGTAATTCTTTGATCAATCCAAGCAAAAAAATTTATATATTTATCTGACACTCTGTAAAGTATGGAAACTTTGCAGTTTAAAACACGAATTCTTTTCCATGATTCTGAATGTTTGGCTTATATTTGTATTGAATGAATCACTAAACGAGGAATAAAATACAAACCTTAAGATATCTGTACTGTTTGTTTAGTAAAAACGTTAATGAAATGATAATGTTTAATAAAGACATATTTAAAAGATTGTTGTTTTATTCATGTTCTCATATTTATATATCAAACTCTGATGTTAAAAGCACCAGGGTTGTTCCAGCGGACGACGACTTCTATCCTCTTCTTTATGTTTGTTTTTGACTTTATTGCTCGCGTCGCCCCCTGGTGGTTCAAAAAATAGTGCAACAGTTAGCGCGTCAACTATAAACGCCTCGTCCGTTTGGTGAGACGCGCGCGCGATCTGCGGAGGCTTGCGTTGCGGACCAAAGTGCGAGTATAAACAAAGCTTTAGACTCTCTCTCTGTAGCTCCTCCTTCTAAAATGCTCAGGCTTATTGGTCAAGTTGGCCCAGTCTGTTGTGATTGGTCAAATGCTTAGAGCATGCTTACCATAACAGCCAACTTCAGCTTATCAGGTGTAAACAGGCATTTTGACAATAGTTTTGAGCCAGAGTCCCATAATGACAATGTAGAACAACAATTGGATCTACCAGAACCACTTTGCAAGCACGACTCAAACAGGACTCTTTGTTTTGTAACTTTACATCTTTAATGCTCAAACAGCAACATTACAGACTTAATAAAATTTGAAAATGTGAAAAGCAGTACAGGACCCTTTAAGTCAAAAGTTTTAATTTTTTTTTATCTCTGTTAGATGGGAGCTGGGACTCCCAAGGATGGTCCTCATGTATGACGTCCAGCATGCAGCTGGCCCAGGAGTGCCTGAAGGACCCACCCGAGGCATCCGAAGAGCCACCTGCTCCCCTGGAGGGACTGGAAATGTTTGCACAGACCATAGAGACTGGTGTGTATCAATCAAATTTTCTGTTGATCAACATTTTTATACTGATTTAGATTGATTGGAGTAGATTACATTAAGACTGTCTTTTGCCTGTATAATATATATTTATGGCTGTCTTCCATATCTAGTTTCATGTGGTACAAGTTTTCCTCACTTCATGTCTAACCCCCCCTTGAATTTTTTTTATTATTGTGTAATAAAAGTCATTTTGTCAATTTGGGTACAACTCGGATACAAAGCAAAGTACATTATATTGCATGCATGACATTCAGACTTCATGCATCTCTCATTAATTTAATCTCTCAGAAATTGAGAAAGGAATTGTTTAGAAAATTATGTACACTTAAGGGCTGCATACCAATTAATCGCAACTAATCGTTTGCAGAATAAATGTTTTTGTTTACATTTATGTGTGTGTGTTGTGTATAACAATTATGTATATATAAATACATACACAGGCATATATATGTTTAAGAAATATTTGTGTATATACATTTTGTATTGTATCTATGCTATTATGATCTAGATTAATCGCATGATTTCATGAGTTAACTCGTGATTAAACGCAAATTAATCTCACATTTTTATCTGTTCTAAATTTACTTAAATTTAACACTTTTCAAGTTTTTAATGCTCTATTCATTTAGAGCATTGGATTCGCTAGACGAGAGCTTAATGTTCTTATTTTTATGAAAACCTTTGACTCATCTAGACAGCGCGAGTCACTTGCTTCGTCTCAATTCATCCAGCTGTGGAACACTTTTCAAGTTTTTAATGCTCTATTCATTTAGAGCATTGGATTCGCTAGACGAGAGCTTAATGTTCTTATTTTTATGAAAACCTTTGACTCATCTAGACAGCGCGAGTCACTTGCTTCGTCTCAATTCATCCAGCTGTGGGCTAGACCAAAGGTCAAACAGAAATTGCATGTTGCGTTAATAGCGCGTTAATAAAATTAGTGATGTTAAAATGAATTTGCATTAACACATTATCGACGTGTTACTTTTGACAGCACTAAAATAAATGTATTTTTTCTATGGCTGTCAAAAATTAAACGCGATTAAATAAATACAAAATAAACGGTTTTGTTTGCATAATATATTTGTGTGTATTAGGTGTAATTATTATGTATATATAAATACACGCATGCATGTATATATTTAAGAATTTTATTTATGCATTTTATATAATAATAATAATAATAATAATAATAATTATTATTATTATTATTATTATTATTATTATTATTATTATTATTATATTTTGTTTTCAAATACATGCATGTTTATCTATATATACAAAATAGTTATCCACATTGTGCACACACACATATAGTAAGCAAAAACAAACTTTTATTACTTTTTTACCTTTTATTACTTTATGACATCCCTGTGTATATACATATATATCAGCATCTGCCTTTAAAAATTCTTATCAGTCAATCATCACTGCCTGTCAAGACATATTTAGATTCAATGGCCTGTTTGTATGTTTGCAGTCCTTCGTCGAATTAAAGTCACCTTCCTGGACACCATAGTGCGAGTAGAACACCATCCCCTGGATGCTGAGACGGGGGTTGCCTTAGAGATGCGCATCAAACGGTCAGCAATTACATCTTTACTCAAATAATGTAGTGATGCATCTTAAACAGTATTGTCTGTTTATTTTAATATGTGACCCTGCCTGCAAAAACCCAGTTGATGTCATTTTATGTGATTTTGTGTATTTTCTACATAAAATAAAAACCTTTTGTTAATATATAACCTTGATATCTTTAATATTGACTGAGGAAGTTTCATATTAAGATATGCTTTTGCTTGTGTATTGTAAATTAATGTTACTGTTAAAAAATGTGTGTATGGCATAACAAAATGCATACTTTCTGTCAAGTACCTTCCAGATTGTTTACATTCTTTGAGTAGATCCACAGGTTCAACTGGAAACACATGACGTCCTCATTAACACATAGATATAATCGTGGTTCTCATAAACACACCCATTCCTCAAGTTTATTTCTTTAATCGTGAATGAGCTCTGTTGTGTCTCTGGTGGTGGTGTGCGGTATTGCAGGGTGGATTATTGTGATGAGGCTGTGAGAGACTCAAGCCAGACAGTGCCTGTGGACATCCACCAGCCACCAGCCTTCCTGCACAAGATCCTACAGCTTAACTCTGTACAGCTTCTCTATGAGACCTTGGGAGGAATGCAGGTCAGGCTCAATATTTAAAACGTTTATTCAACCAGGAAAGCATCACTAGGGTTTGAAATTAAAGGTTCATGGCCTTATTTGATCCTCTTTCATGTTTTACAGGGGCTGATTCATTCTGATGTTATGGTGGACAGCAGGGAGGACATGAAGAAGTCAGATGAGGAAGATGAAAAGGATGAAGATGTAGTAGATGATGCTTCCAAACCTCCTCATCCATTACCATCCCAGAAGCCCCCTGAGCCCCTCCTGATTGGACAATGCTCAGGATTCATAGAGACGACGGTCAAAATTAAACAAAATGAAATGCTGCCTGGACCCAAGGTTCGTGTTGAAAGAGATGCAATAATTGTATAAGAAGGGTTTGAGAACATTTCATGTAAGATACATAAATCTTCTGAATCAGTATGATTAAATGAATGATTTGGTTCAATGTGCAAAAATAATTTTGATTAGATTGAATCTTATTACAGTCATTTGCACAGTTTAAATCTCAGGAGCTTAATAATGTCTTTCTTCTCATAGTTTGAGTTGGATGGTAAGGTTGGTTGCATCCACCTGCTGCTCTCCCCTAGTCAGGTTACTCACCTGACGGACCTCCTATCTGCCCTCTGCATTGAGACATCAGGTACGATCCTTAGCTGAATGTGTCCCACAGAGATTTGGACAAAGATATTGGATGTGACAAGATTGAGCAATGCTATTACTATGAATAAGAGACAATGCAACGCTCATTAAGGCCGCTCTGTTGACAAAAGTCCCATCTTCTGGTTAAATGAACCAATTATGACTGGATAATAAGGCCTTTCACACTGTGAAAAACCTTTTTATAGTACCCAAAATATTTGTGATACTACGTGTTTTTTAGCGTATTCGCACCTTAGGAACTGTGAACGATTTTAGTACCAGACCACACTTTGCTGGAACTAAATTTTGGTGCTTTTCATTGTATAGTACCCCACAGTTTGGTTTGGGTCAGCTTACTTTTGTAAGCTTTTCCACTGGGTGCAGTACGTAGTACCCGATACTTTTTTTAGTACAACCTCGGCCGGAGTTAAAAACGGCCCGAGCTGATACCAAAATGTGACGCAAAAACACTGTAGATCACTGATTGGTCTGAGAGAATCAGCATCATTGCTATAATGTAAAAAATTAGCTTTACCTTCGTGCTAGCTTGCGTCATCTGTGCTCTGCTATAAGTTCCCAAATTCCCTTTTAGCAATGAAAAACATCCACAGGTTGAGAATCAGGAATACCATACCAATTTTTTTCAGACTTGCGGTTTGTGGCAGCACATTCATGATGCGCACGTTCGCATAATGCTTAAATGCAACTTAAATGAGACTTAGCGGAGCACGTTGACTGACGCACGTTTTTTTGTACAGAAACTGTCATGTGAGACAGAGGTAGTGATAAACATGATATGCAAATGAAAAATTTTTTTTTTAAACTTTAGAAAAGCCTTACATCAAGCGTTAACGCTTCCGTCCCGTGTGAATGTACCGTACCGACACATTTAGAAAAGCTTAGGGTTTAATTAACTAGTCAGACAGTGGGCGGGGCTTTATCAGTGTGACATCACATTAACAAGAATGAAAACGGCATATTTAATGAGACTACTTTGGTTTAATGTGGATTAGAAGAGAAGGTGGATTTTTTTTTCATGGTAGAGTTGTTGTGTTCACACACTTCCAACACACATTATGTGCAAGCACCTTGTAAAAGTGGATTTTGCATAATATGTCTTCTTTAAAACTTTATCTTTGTAGCTATTGGCATGAACAAGCCCTTACTGTGTGTTATATTTTCGCCCATCTCTGTTTATTAGAAGGCAGCAGTGGTGGTGGGGTGTCTGGTGGGGGGGTCTCCAGACCCCTGGGTTCTGATGATTTGCGTTTAATTGAGGAAGATCTCAGTAAACAGCTAAGTGCAGAGATGATGGACAGAGATATGGAGCTGGATGCAGAACCCTATGTCACCAGTATGGAGAATGGAGGCAAGTACAGAAAGAGCGAGAGAATATGATTGGAGTTGTTATATCTACTTTAGATGTCTGATTTTAATTGTAAAGGCATACTTTCAGAATACTATGCAGATCTAATCATTTTTAATTGCAAACATAGCCAGATTAGTTTGTGATCTGTAGTCAAAATTTTGTTATTGTTCTTTATTTCCTCAGAGATGTTTTTCTCGATGGGTCCCGGCAATATGACCAGCAGTGTGTTGTCCACACGCTCTGGCAGTGAAATGTCTGACAGCATGGAGTCGTCCATTCACAGTCAGAGTAGTGTATCAAACCCTCTGTCGTCACAGGTGCGTACTTTTTCCAGGCTTCCCACAGGTCCTCGAAATCCTTGAAAGTTTGTGAATCTGAGGGGGAAATTCAAGGCCCTGGGAAGTTTTTTAAAATATACATGTAGTGCTTGAATCTATTTAATGCAAGTAGTTTTCTGAAAAAAATCCATATTATTCCCTGTGTAGTGTAGGATAATATCATAAAAAAATCTAGCCTTTTAAGCACACGTGCTAAACTGTTCGCTTTAAATGCTTATATCTTCTGTATGTGAATGTTGATTCATACCAAAATGCTTTTTTGCATAGTTGTGTTTGACACATGAAAACGTCTCGGGTTACGTATGTAACTGTTGTTCCCTGAGAAGGGAACGAGACGCTGCGTCTCTCTTGCCATACTTCCTGCATCCCTGTAACGCCATCTTTGGCAATAATTCAGATAGTGATATACTTCCTGGCTCCCGCGTCACCCTGTCTTTGTCGTTAAGCCTCACCATTGTTTGAATTTGATATACACATTTAGACGCACTACCCTTGGAGACGTCCCTAAAGTGTCACTGCAGTGACACAGCGCGAGTTCCCATGAAAGGGAACTGTAACAATGTATCTTTAAAGGTAACACAATGTAACCTTGCTCTCACTTGAAATGTATCCCCACATTTAGTCCTTGAATTTGAGGGTATTGGACCTGGAAAGTCCTTGAAAGGTCATTGAATTTGAAGTCAACTAAGCTGTGGGAACCCTGTTTTTCTGTCAACTTCCTTTGAAATGTTGTTTCTGCAGCTTGTGATTGGTTTCCTTATTATTTTAACCTGCAGGGAATGGTTAACTGTCCTCGTCGTTATCCTGTACCAGGATCCTTAACTAGTTTGCCGCAATGTAGCAGACCTTCAAGTATGTATCGGAGTCAAACACTCGCATAGTCTTCTGTCTTTCTTTTAATGCAATCTATACTTTACCCTCTCTATCCCCTATAGAACGGTCATCCCGTGGTGGCCAATCAGAACCACTAAAACCAGACTCCTTAATCCGCCTCTCTCTGGGTGGAGTCACTCTGACCCTGCTGGAGCAGGAACCGCCTACCAGGCCCGACGGGCACTCCTCATTGGCCGAGGTGTCACAGCTGTTTTTTAAAGAACTTGCTTTCTTTAAAGACAGCATGTTTAGCGAGAGAGACTTCCAGAATCTGCGAGGGAGTTTTTCTAAGGCGTGTCCACACTCTCACATCAGGTACATAAGGAATCAAGTTGCTCGGTTTGTAGATATATGTGCAGGCATTTCCTCTGATTCTCTCTGACTTTTTCCAGGTTGACCGGTGCCGCTGTGCAGCTGGTGTGTGAGATGCGTAGCGCAGGGAAGCACATCCGAGCCATGACCTCTGACCTCTCATTCAGCAGGCTGGAACTACTGGAGTCCCTGTGGGATTCTGGTGGTCCACAGTACACAGAGGTACACATCACACCTGTCAACAAAACATTTGAAAAGCCTTATTACTTATTAATAAATATGTGTGCACGCACACGTTTTGTTCTCCCAGCTTTTGCAGTTTCAGTCGGCTGGTAGCTTCACGATGGGCACTGCTACAAGACCCTGTGCTCAGTTTCACCACAGTCTTTGTGAGAAGCACATGCGCAAGGTACCACAATTCATCTGTGATCTTATACATTTACACACGTATGTGTTTATAGTGTGTGTGTGTACACTCACCTAAAGAATTATTTGGAACACTTGTTCAATTTCTCATTAATGCAGTTATCTAAATCAATCAATCACATGGCAGTTGCTTCAACGCATTTAGGGGTGTGGTCCTGGTCAAGACAATTTCCTGAACTCCAAACTGAATGTCAGAATGGGAAAGAAAGGTGATTTAAGCAATTTTGAGCTTGGCATGGTTGTTAGTGCCAGACAGGCCGTTCTGAGTATTTCACAATCTGCCCAGTTACTGGGATTTTCACGCAGAACCATTTCTAGGGTTTACGAAGAATGATGTGAAAAGGGAAAAACATCCAGTATGCGGCAGTCCTGTGGGGAAAAAGCCTTGTTGATGCTAGAGGTCAGAGGAGAATGGGCCGACTGATAGAAGAGCAATTTTGACTGAAATAAGCACTCGTTACAACCGAGGTATGCAGCAAAGCATTTGTGAAGCCACAACACGCACAACCTTGAGGCGGATGGGCTACAACAGCAGAAGACCCCACCGGGTACCACTCATCAATACAAATAGTAAAAAGAGGCTACAATTTTCACAAGCTCACCAAAATTGTTGAAGACTGGAAAAATGTTGCCTGGTCTGATGAGTCTCGATTTCTTTTGAGACATTCAGATGGTAGAGTCAGAATTTGGCGTAAACAGAATGAGAACATGGATCCATCATGCCTTGTTACCACTGTGCAGGCTAGTGGTGGTGGTTTAATGGTGTGGGGGATGTTTTCTTGGCACACTTTAGGCCCCTTAGTGCCAATTGGGCAATCGTTTAAATGCCACGGCCTACCTGAGCATTGTTTCTGACCATGTCCATCCCTTTATGACCACCATGTACCCATCCTCTGATGGCTACTTCCAGCAGGATAATGCACCATGTCACAAAGCTCGAATCATTTCAAATTGGTTTCTTGAACATGGCAATGAGTTCACTGTACTAAAATGGCCCCCACAGTCACCAGATCTCAACCCAATAGAGCATCTTTGGGATGTGGTGGAATGGGATCTTTGTGCCCTGGATGTGCATCCCACAAATCTCTATCAACTGCAAGATGGTTTCCTATTAATGTGGGCCAACATTTCTAAAGCATGCTTTCAGCACCTTGTTGAATCAATGCCACGAAGAATTAAGGCAGTTCTGAAGGCAAAAGGGGGTCAAACACAGTATTAGTATGGTGTTCCTAATAATCTTTTAGGTGAGTGTATGTGTATATATAATGTTTATCAGCATGTTTGTCCTCCTCTTTGTGTAGAGTGGAACCAGACGGCGTGTGGTGCGCAGAGATAGTGCCCTACAGGTTGAGCTCGAAGAACTGAACTCTGAGTTGGACCTGGATATTTTAGGTCGACTGGAGTACATCTTGCAAGCTCTGAGTCACTGCCCAACACCACCTAAAAGAGCACACAGTGCTGAGGTCACTGCGCACCCCATCCTGTTCAGAAACGCCAATTAATTCTCCTTTTAGTTTTATGCTAAAATTTCTCTCTTTTCCTCTCTGCAGCCTCAGTTGTTAGAGCTGCACTCCTCTCTGGTGCTTCAATCTCCTCACGCTGTACTGAAGGTGCGTTTCCCTATCCCTGACCTTCGACCCCCAGGACTGAGACGACCTCTCAGCCAGCGTGCGGTGCGTAGTGAGATCTTGAGTTTGCAGATCTCCAACCTGGAGCTGAAGTCTCAACAGGGGCCAGATGTTCCTCAGGAGAGCCCCTCGAGCCCTGGAGCCAAACTTACCAAACTGCTGGAGGCTTGTTTCACAGATCTGCATGGTGAGGACCATGAGTTTAAATAAGCCATCAAGTTTACATGTCAGCATGATATAAAAATATTTACATTGTATACACTTTTTTATTATTGCACAATTCATCAATAGATGTTTTTTGTTGTTGTAAAAAGCAACTTATTCCTACAAGTAAAACAAATATGTTGCATTACTGCATTAAGTTAAGCACGTTGGGAAGGCCATTTCATGTTGTGTGTAAAGTGTTGTGTACTCTCTAAGCTATTTGTGTGATAGTTATATGTTATGTTTGCTTTAGGAGTGTATGAAGGCTGGGAAGGGGAGGCATTTCCCTGTATCCGTGTACAGAAGAGTCCAGATCCACACAACCCTGAGTCCATGCCCAGGTGAGAAGTGACTTTGTGTATATATCTACTGAACAATTGTCTGAAAAGGTGTACATAGGGTTGCCAATTTTCTCACTCTGAAATACAGGACAAAATATGGCTTGCCGCAGCAGTGCGGATATGGTTTTGTGCAGGGCTTAAAAACGAAAAAAATTATCAATCGTTTCACTCCGAGCAGAATCGATATTTTAACGTTTCCGTTTTTACGTTCCTCATTGAACATTTACGTTCCGAAAACGGTTTACTTAGAAAAAATACCGGTTAATAACGTTATTTTAATTCAGGCTATACTTTAACAAATACATGCATACAGACTAATTTTCACACAAAAATAATAACATAACACATGATATAACTAAACTTCAACATTTCATTAATTGTTAAAACCACAAAAGAAATACCTGCATTCATTTTAAGTATAAACAGCTGAAAAACGACCCGTTTTCAACCATGTCTTTTACTGGTTGAAACCGCAGCATACTCTGCTGGATGTTTGTGTTAAATGTGCCTCTGTAAAGCCCTTTTCACACACACATTCCGGGAAATACACGTAAAATGCATCCTGGATTTTTCCGGAATGGTTAGAGTTTTTGTTTGTTCACACTGCCAAGATTACACGGCATCTGATGGTCCCGGAAAGACACGCGACCTGTTGAAAGTCCCGCCCTCTCTTCTACGCAGCGTCTGAAGTTTGCATATTATATATTATTTCTATCCCCAGAAACAACTGGCGTGCATTTTTGTTTATGATAAGACTATAAAGGAGCGCGTGAACGCACAGTTCTATGCTGGTGAATGATCTCAGCTTCAGAGTGGATATTTGACATGCGGGTATTTTCGTTTATTATGGCTCAAATGAGCACGTGACGCGATATTCTTTTATGCTGCTGAATGATCTCCGTTTCAACGCAGTGAGTAACGAGCTAACTTACCTGATATCTGCTTCAGTCCAGTCTGCTGACATTTCTCGTAGTGAATGTTGTAAATCCCTCATTTTAAAGAGTTGAACCAACTTCATGTTGCCATGACACGCGCGTCCTCACTACGGCACGTGCGTCATTGTTTATGCGTCTCATATATCATTTCCTGATAACTGCTTCAATCTAGTTTGCAACATTTCTCGTGGTGAATGTTTATATACATGTTAGTTTGCAACATTTCTCGTGGTTAATGTTTATATACATATTATCTCTCGTTGTAAGGAGCTGAACCATAACTTGTGTTGTGATGATGACGCGCACGTCCTCACTTCGACACGCCCTTTATGGCATTCTTGTTCACACAGAGGGTTACCCGCGTATCTTACTAGGTCCTCTTTCCGGCAACGATCCCAGAAGATTAACGGAACGAGTTTTTGTTCACACAGACGCTTGTCTGGCAATTTTACGGGTATTTTCTGGGACCAGAGGTCTGTGTGAATGAGGTTCAAGTTACCTTAGTGATTCCCGGCTACTGTACTTCTCCCCCACATCCTTCAATATTGCAGACAGACTTGTTAAGACTAACGAATAATAACGAAAAGGAATTTCTTGGTGGCGACCCATCTAAAAAGTAATTGACAGTGGTATAAGTCCCCTGGGTTTTTTGAGTTACAGTTTGCATCTTCATTTTTCCAAGCAAGTTTTAACTTAAACATACCTCTGAACATTTGATGGGTAGCTTTGTGGTTGTTTAAGACAAATGCTATCGGGCCGGAGACTCGATGACTGCTGCGCGGGCATTTCACTCACGCTATAGCCGTTTCTCAAAACCAAGTACGCTGAACTCGGACTTGTGTCCTTCGTAGTTCGAACTTGTAAGTTCAGACTCGGAAGAACGAACTCCTGACACGAAATGCATTCTGGGAAACTTCGCTGTCATAAGTCCACACAAGTCTCCTCTGATGCATCCTCGATAAAATGGGCGGATCAAGAACACATCCGGGGATTTTATGTGAACTTGGGCTTGATGCGAACTTTGAATTGGAACAGTACTTGGGCCGCGACTGATGACGTTTCACAAGTCCGCAAGAACACAAGTACAGACAAGAACGCATATTGAGAAACGGCTTATGTGTCTGTCAAAGTCACTCACGCTTGATGCGTCAAAGTCACATGTTGTACTGTTCAAATCATGATTGGTCACTGATAAGTACAATATTAAAGAAAACGATAAAATAACGTTATTAACCGGTTAATGGTCATTTTAAATAAACGTTTCTGTTCAGAACGATTAAAATTGATTTCGTTTTAGTTTTCGTTTTTGTTCCTGTTAAAATTTCGTTCGTTTCCGGTTTTCGTTTTCGTTCCTTGAACCGGTTCAGAGCCCTGGTTTTGTGTAAAGTGTATTTAAGCCATTTGTCAAAATGATAGCTAATCTCCTAATTAAATATTATTATACAACAGTTCTTTCTGGTTCTCGAATCTGATTGGCTAAGAGCTATGCGATATTGTGCTGATAACGGCACTGTAACCGCTTCACTGTATCATTCCGCCACCTAGTGAATGGAGGTTTTAAGCAGGCTCATCTCTGAATGGAAAAACACAGACGCGCTGTTTTGAATCACTCTCCGTGTGTCTCATTAGTTTACTAGCTCATAAATCAGTCTGTGAATCCCCAATCGGAAGTTATTATTCCGTCAAAGATCAGCGCTCTTGGATGTTACGTTAAAGTTAATGGGAGAAATGTCTTGTCACATCGTGTGAACTAGTGATGGGCAGTCCGGCTCTTTCCATTGATTCGGCTCAAGCTCCGGCTCTACATTTTAGTGATGCCAGTCCGGCTCTTTTCATAGATTCGGCTCTTCTGGCTCAGCTCCCTTAGAAGAGCTGGCTCCCCTGCCTGCGTCTGAAGATTCGGCTCTGCTCGTTCGCTACAAAGAATCAGCTCTTAGAGCCGCTCGTTCGCGAACGACCCATCACTAGTGTGGACGATTAACACTTGGAAAGAGGAATATAAACACTCGTTTTTTTCTGGAGCTATATTTCTTATCAGAACGCGAAAACACCGTGGAATTGCAGGTAAGCACCGCAGCTTTTAAATGTGGAAATTGATCATTTACTTTATCGTGACGTGACTATTAAAACATGTTATGAGATATCGCCACTGGTATATTTATAAGCAGCATGCAAAAACATCTCTCTGACACTTATAAAAAAACGTTTTATATAGTACTGACAAGAACAAAGTTTAATAATAATAATCGAGTGCTCGTATCGCGTTAAGAATAAGTATAGTTTTATTAACTTTTACCTCACGCCAAAACAATAACAACACAAAAGACACTAAATATGAATAAAAAACAAGTAATAGTTTTATTATGACACCAAATACTGCTGATTTGATCTCATTTTGACGATCATAAACAAACAAGGCCAACATAAGAGCCAGGGAATCCCCGTCAGAGATGTAGCCCAGAGAGGGCGGTGGTCAGCGGGGCGAGTGAACACTGACGTCCGCTCATGCTTTGGTTCTCATTCGTACCGAATCTCAGTAAGCACTCGTTCAAACAGGCGCTATCTTTACTAATCGACTGCAGATTTAAATATAATACATACACATTCTCGACTGAACTAATCTTAAAACTACACTTTGTGACCAAGAAACGGTAATATAAAGAAACGGCTTTTCCGTCCATTGAGTTGTTATGAGATTCAAAGCAGCCGAAAGTTTTACCTGTCATTCTGGCCGCCCTCAAATCCGTGGCGGAAGAAGTAGGTCTCAAACAAAGAGGCTTTTAAAATAACTCCGTTGTTGTTTTCTAGTTTTCGTTTTTCAAACGTGTGCCGTCGAACTGTTGTATAAAAGCAATATCGCTCTCGGAGTCGTGTGATATAGCTCTATATCATCACGGCTGTGATTGCCTCCGGCACTCGGCCTACGGCCTCGTGCCTCTGGCCTTATCACAGCCGTGATGATATAGAGCTATATCACACTCCTACTTGAGCGATATTGCTTAAATCTATACCTCTTATGCCTTGGCAACATACGGTAGGTTTATTTAGTTTGTCAATTTACTGTTAACACAGTCCTTTAATTGAGTAACATTTTAATTACCTTTAATATCGGTCTAAAACACTTCTGCTGTGACACACTGCTTGTGGCGGCGCAAAAACTGACCGGTGGATGCATCAAAGTACAGTGAGAGCATTTCGATAGCTGTCTCCTCGGTATGATTTCTCAAATCGCTCTTACAGGATTTTGATGTTATCTGCCTTTCGTTTCTTGTGGCACCACATGAAGTCGAACAAGCCTGTTAAATCAGTCACTGGTTAGATCAACGTAGCATTCAAAAAACGGGACGCAGGACGTATCATACAGGATAAATAAATTAGGCACAAAACACGGGACATCCCGGCCCCTATGTGTACATCAGACAAAATGTTTATTTTTTTGATAAATTCAGATTAATTATTTTTTATGGTATAAAAAAATTAAGATTTTTATAATGAGTTTTATATAAAAACTAAATGCATACGTACACATTTAGCAAGGTACTGTAAGTAAATGTGTTTGTACAAGAGGTCAGAATTCAAATGTGAGTGGAATTTTTGGTAATTGGTGAAGTTTATTTTCAAGATTTTAACAGAGGAATTAATGTTATATTTCACAAATTTGCCTGAATTTGATTTGGGAATTTCACCAGGAAAGTCTGAAATCTCCGGAATTGCTTGACAACAAATACATTTCAAATCAATAAAAATATGTCTACATCAAGATCATCAATTTTTTTTTTTTAACTCAAATGACAAAAACGGTGATTGAATAATGGTCAACTTTACCTGCTGTCTTTAGGATCCAGGTGCGTGTGCATGAGGGAGCGGCAGGGTCTGAAAACAGAGGTCCGTGTGAAGGTCTGAATGGAGATTTAGGTCTGGGCTCTGTGTCCCTGGAGAATCCCTGTGAGCTCCGAGAGAAGAACAGCTCTCCATTCTCATCCAACCGCACTATGTTTGAGACAGAGGAGGTACGTCTGTTTCTTATTTGTTTATCGCTTGTTTTTTATTTTGATTGTTTTATTAAAGTTACAGTTATGACGTTTGGCATTTAAGCAGTTTGCAGTGTATTTAAAGTACATGTGTTTTATCAGGATGTATTTTCTGGCTTGTGTCGATTTGATTGCACCTTACGACGTCATTTCTGTCATTAAAAAGCGTTTTTCGAAATAGCACTAGGGATGTGCTGAATGTTTGATTGAAAATAGCCAAAAGTAAGATCAAATAAATGCTTCCACACTGCCAACATGTTTGCTGCGTTTATAAAGTGTGTGTGCCTCTCACGCTGTGTTCACATTACCATGTGTGTCGCCCATCCCTTTTAATAAAGGTCGTTAAAATGAAAGTTAATTTATTCGTCCTCATGTTGTTCTAAACCTGTATGAATTTCTTTTTTCTGATGAACACAAAAGAATATATTTTGAGAAATGATGGTAAACACACAGCAGTAAGTGACCATAGACTTCCATAGTAGGAATAAAAAAATATGATGGAATTTCATGGGTACCGTCAACTGTGTGCTTTCCATCATTTATTAAAATATTTTCTTCATAATTTATCCCCAAGTTTATGGTCACTTACTGCTGTGTGTTTACCATCATTTCTCGAAATATCTTCTTTTGTGTTCATCAGAAAAAACAAAATTCATACAGGTTTAGAACAACATGAGGTTTAGTAAAGGATGACAGAATTTTCATTTTAAAGTGAACTATCCCTTTAAAGGCGGGCTGCACAATTTTTGAGAAACGCTTTGGAAAAGGTAGTTGGGCCGAGTAACACATATCCAATCAGCAGTAAGGGGCGTGTCTACTAACAGACATCGTTGCCTGGGTTGCGTATGTGTGGGGCGGGTCTATCAAAAGAAGGTCCAGATTCTATTGGGGTAGGCGTGTGTTGGTTTAGGTGATTTCAGATATCAACATTGGCTTTCAGAGATCATGCACCCCGCCTTTAGGAGGTGTTCCTAATTCTAGTTGTATGACCAAATGAGTAACCATCCTTTCAGTAAAAGACAGAGGACATAAACCAGGGGTTTTCAAACTTTTTGTGTGTGTGGACCACTATTTGTAATCAAGAATTTTCGCGGACCACCTCATAATACTCATAATAAAATATGTCTACACAAAGTCCTGAATTTATCTGCACTTGTAAATAGGCTTACTAGCACTAAAACTTTAACTGGTCATCACAACAGATTCTTAAAACATATTCTTAAAAAAATAAATTTTTCTTAATAAAATATATTCTTTTATATTTTATTTTGCCTTTACACGGACCACCTGCAGTACCCTCACGGACCACTAGTTGTCCGCAGACCACAGTTTGGGAATGGCCGACATAAACTACACTGTTTCACTTATAGATAGAATTATGTGTTGTTGTTTTTTAACTGTTTTTTAAATTTTTATTTATTTGTAAAGCACTTTGGCTCAACCTCTGTTGTTTTTAAATGTGCTATATAAAAAAAGGTTGACTTGACCTGACCTCACTTTTATTAGTAGTCGCTCATGAAAGTCACTCGTCATTTGCATAAAATATTGAACTGTTCTCCACATCGTTGTGTCGCTGAAGACACCCCATGCCGGTGGGATTTTGTCGCTTTGTTCTGCGTGCCGCTTGTATTTGTGAACGGGGCATAACTCCTACGCCGGTTGCTCTTTTTTTCATCAAAAACATTATCGTTTGGAATTTTTTTTTCTGTAATTTCACCTGCTTCACTTTCAAATGCTTTTTTGCTATATGGCCGAATAGTGTCGGTTGCCAAACATTCGGTGCATCTCTACCACTCTTGACATGGTTATTAAAAGATTTTAGACCAATCTATTCTCACGCTGAAATTGCCGTATTTCTGCCAATCTCTAGTGCATTGACATATGAAACTTGTTGTATGTCATTAAAGTCACCTGACATGCACAGGTCCCAATATAAATAAAAATGGCTATTTTGGCTTATGACTTAATTCATTGGCTTTCCCAAATTCATCATCACATGTGTCCACATTTGCTTGTCATCTTGTTTTGCTTGCACCTATATCTCATTCTATTTGTTGTATCACAACATCATTACAGTAATTTACTTTGTCTTCTGTCTGGATTTCATCTGTTTCAGATGGTGATACCAGCAGACCCAGAGGAAATGAAGGAGTTTCAGTCTCAATGTATATCTCAATGTCAGTATGTGGTTGATATCACGTTTCCTGTAGCATGTGTCCTCCTGCCCAGTAAAGAAGCCTTCCAGAGCATATACAACAGGTTTGCTTACACTACTGCCATCAAAAGTTAATCCCATTTTCAGGTTTAGGATTTGATTAGCATTGTTCATCTTTCTTTCTCTCCAGGATTAATAATGATCTGTTGATGTGGGAGCCCCCTCCCTCTCCACCTCCCCAAGCACCCTCCTCTTCCTTACACCGTAGTCCCTCACATCATCGCAGACCTGAAGATGATGAGTTTTACCTTTGTAAATCTGCCTTCAGACTGGGTCAGTCCCCATGTTGTATTTCAAACAAAAACATGCTTTGGTTTCAATGAAAGATTCTCTCATAATATTATTTTCGTATCCTCTCATCGCAGAATCGGACTCTGAGGAGGAAGATACTCAGTTTTACTCAGCCAGCCAATCGAAGCGAAGGAAACAAGTGGAGCCCCAGTCTAGCCACGGACTCAGCTTGCTCTGTTTAACTGTGCTGATCGGCAAAGGTCGCCTTCAGGCCGTGACTGACTGCAAGGTTATTCTCAGGAAAAAATCATTAGTTCAAAATGTCACTAACCTACATATGTTATTGTTCCCTAAGTTGTTCTCTTCATCTCTAGAATGAAGCT
Organism: Paramisgurnus dabryanus; assembly: GCF_030506205.2. Classification (NCBI taxonomy): domain Eukaryota; kingdom Metazoa; phylum Chordata; class Actinopteri; order Cypriniformes; family Cobitidae; genus Paramisgurnus; species Paramisgurnus dabryanus. Next base: position 32,119,091 of record NC_133352.1, read on the forward strand.
GGCCGCAAAGTGGAAGATTGTCACGGGGAACTCGTTTTGGATTTAGAAGGGGGGAAGATTTTTAGTGTGTCGCAACATCTGAACAATCCCAATCTTAACTTCCTGACCATAGAGAGCAGAAAAGTGGAGCTCTATCATAAAGGTAACATCATAAAGGACATTTCAATTTTGAAGTTACAGGTATTTAGCGTCTTTCTCTTATATTTACAGCGGAGGTAGCCGACTCTCCTATCCCTGCAAGATTGGAAATGCCCAGATTCACTGCCCCCGGCTATCTGGACCCTACCATTTACCCCACGGAGGTGGGGGTGAGCAGCGTCGGTGGACGGGAATCTGACATTCAAATGCTGTCGACCGCCATTAAAATCACATTAGACCTTGAGAGAAATGTCAAGGTTTGTGTTTTACTGCCTTGTTTGCCACTGCATCACCTGTAGACACTTTTATTATTATGAAGTAATGCATTTGAGCAATTCCTGGGAATTTCAAAACTTGAAATATAAATTCTAAGAGAATGAACCGTCTATACTCCTGTTTTCTGTTTTAGATAAGGTAAACATGCATGCGATGTGACAAATAAAACACTAGTTTTTGGGAGACAACACATTTTGTAGGAATTTTGTGCAATAAAAACCAATACATGGAGAAGGGACGGCTCTTTTACTCTTCCCTGCCCGTGTTTTTATAAATAAAACTTGCCAGTCAGTGGCAGCATTTTTTATGATTTCTAAAAAGTTGAATGCCTCCAGAAAATGTTCTTCTTTAAATATATTACTTACAATATATCAAATGAAAGAACAGTGCTTCTGCTTTTAAGAAAAAAAACATTTCATTCTATTTTCATTTGTTCTCTTTTTATCACTTCTTAAATATGAGTAGGTTTCTTAAAAAATACCATATTTTGAACAAAAAGAAAATTGCATTTTTGTGAAGGATTTTTTGATAGAGATCAGATTCAGAGCGATGATCAAACCATACACTTGTTTTTACTGGTTTTGGATCAGTGGATGCTTTAATGTTTTATAAGTTGTGAAAGAGCGCCACCTAGTGGATAATAGCGGAAATATGGATTGGCAGGGATGCATTATCTCTTAATCCTTGTGGGTTGTTCAAATTCACTACTCTTTCTGGTTGTTCGTGGCTGTTAAAGGCTGTAAAAATTTATCAGATGACTTTTTTTGCATAAATCTGTTAATCAACCTCAGTACTGATCAAAACTACCAAATGTTTATTTGAATTTTTTTGTTGTTTATAAGTGATCTCACTGATTTGGGGGGAAACACACAAAATGACTGATTTTCAATATAAAAAGTGATTGTGGACTAGATTTTTGAGATGGTCCTCACTGTGGAACACAACATCCAGGGGGCGGGGTTGGATCTAATAAATAATAATAATAAATTTTATTTATAACGCACTTTATATGTTAGGCCAAACCTAGATCCAACTCCTCCCACTTTATATACTTGGTTCCGCCAAAAGAACCAGTATATTTGCGTTGTTGCAGCCCGCAATTAGTTGCAACCTGTGGTCGCCAACGTTTGCTCTTATCAATTTAAGTGTACGTTTGATTAATAATATAGTTGAGAAAGATTCATAATTTAGAAAGTATCACAGTTAGGTGTAAGGAGAGGTACGGACACGTTCCCGACAGTTTGATATCACTGAAGGGATTTATTTGTACATTATCCCACTTATAACACAGCTATTCCTATACGAGTAAATATAAAAACAAATTTATTTGATATCTTTTATTAGCAAATAAAAAAGTAAACCATCTACGAGGGAAACCTGTTTCCTAATGGCTGTAAGAAAAGACGCGTTAAAACAAGTTCAAAGTCCATACAAGATAAACATTCAATTTATTAATTTCTAAATAACATGCCATAGCCTATATATTTTAATAATTATGCATATTTATACTGTATCCATTAATAGGTCTTAAACTGCATGTGGTAAGATTACTCGTAGTAGGCGTACCCGAAATGTTTTACTCCAAAACATTATAGCAAAAAACTTACATTTCATCCTAAAGGCACTACTTTTATTGTAGTCATAAGTAAAGTTAGTTTTTATGTCAAAATAATAACTTATTTTAGTTACGACTTAATGCGGAAATGGTAACGCAGCAACACGTGTATGATGTGTCTTGTGGTAAAACTGGCGACCAATGGGATCTCTGGATCGGAATCCAGCTCCGCCCCTGGATCTAAATCCAACCCCGACCCCTGGATGTTGTGTTCTGCAGTGAGGCACTACTGAGATTTTTGGTATTTTTTATAGTCTTGGTTATGTCAAAGATTGGTAAAAACATTGGCTTTGATACATTTTAGTTTTTGTGCAGCATCAGATTTGCCCCATTGACTTTCATTATACTGTCATTTTTTTTGTTTGCAAAGCCATGACTTCATATAATCATGCATTCTTGATTGAAAGTGGTTTTTCCTTTTGCAAAGAGATACATTTTTTTATTTTTACTGTTGATCACCATGTGGCACCATTAGCCCTTTACTAAAGGTTACATGGTGCCACATGGTGATCAGCAGTAAAAATGGCAAATTTTCAAGAAATGTTGTTATTATGGAAGTCAAAGGGGCAAAAAGCCACAAACAACAAATTGAGGAGAATTTTTTTTTTATCTGATGCTGGTCAAAAACTAAACATTTTACTAATCTTTCAAATGCCCAAGAAGGCTTAAAAAAATCCTGTCCACAATCTCTTATATTGAAAATCTGTAATTTCCCCAAATCAGTGACATAACTTATAAACTTGGCAATAAAAGACAACAAAGAGTTAAGTTGTGGAATTTTTGTAGTTTTGATCGGTACTGAGGTTAATTAACAGATTTATGCAAAAAATGTGAAAAATTAATCTGATACATTTTTACAGCCATTTAATTTGTAAACAGCCACAAACAACCAAAAGGGTAGGGATGGACCGATAGGATTTTTTTGGACTGATACCGATTTTAACAGACAACTTCTGGCCGATACCGATATTAAACACTTGTATACAATACTATACAGTTGGTCTATTAGCTAGTTTATTTCTGCATCAAATTATTTTTACTGAACATGGATTGGATCTGATTAGCATTCAACTGACCAACATAATAAGAGAGGCACAAGTTAAGCTAAAACAAATATAATAAGACAGCATGACAACCTTCAAAGGTGTTTTTTGATATTCAGCATTTTTTTTATTAACAATATTAACTCATTTTTTTTTTACATATAATGGATTTCTTTATGCAGATAATTAATAAACAATCGGTATCAGCCTTTTTCGTGCTATTGCCGATATGCCGATGGTTTCAAATTCATCAGAAAGCGGCCGATAAATATCGGCGGCCGATACATCGGTGCATCACTACGAATGGGTATTAAATTTGCTCACGATATATTGTTGAATTCTTGCAAAATTTCAAAGCATTTTCTCAAAATATGTGTCAATATAGGATTTGTCACCAAAAATCATTCCTTTTGCTGAAATGCAGAGAAAGTTGTGGCCAAATTAAGACCACTAAAAAAACACAGTGGCTGTTAAAAGCCCGAACAACCAATAAAGGTTAATGGACGAGATGACTCATCAATGGTGGGGAAAGAGTTAAAGAACATTTATTATTTATTTTCACTTAATTTTTGTATGCGCTTTTATGAGGAAAATACTTGATGGAATCTGGATCATTTCTGAAATTTGCACTTAATTTGAACTATTAAAAAAAGTAAAAATGCTTTAAAAATGTTTACAGATACTTTGCATGGGTATTTATATATAACCACCAAATATTGGCATCTAAGATTTCAGTGTGGTTAAAAACTTTACTTTTCATAATATGGTTGACATTTATGGAATTGCTAATTTGTGACTTTTTTCCTTTTGCAGGAGTTTGTGGTTGCATTGCGACTCCATGGTGCTACTTTACGACATCACATGGCATTGACCAATCACAGCTGGCATGAACAGGTTGGCAGTCTGCATATGAAGCTTAAATCTCTTCACCGGTGTGTCGGATTGGTCTAATGTGCATATTGCATTTTTTTATGCAGATAGTTGATTTCCTTGATGTTATAGATGATGACATTTTAGGATACACCGCACCTGCTGTCATTACAGTACTACACACTCATCTGGCCACCTGCGCGGTTGACTACAGGTATCACAATACTCCCGGCAGTAGTTTTTTTCAAATATCCCTACAGACTTTTTTACTCTTTCTTTGTTTTTTCTCTCCTCCAGACCTCTCTATCTTCCTCTGCGAGTTTTGTTTACCGCAGAGTCCTTCTCTCTATCCAGCAACATCATCGTAGACACGGCAACCTTTCATCTCAGGTACCGATTATGGGTTTGCGACCTTGACGGTATTATGGAGATGATGAGATTGTTGTTTTGATTGGGTTTTTTTGTAATTTTTGTCAGGTTTATCTTGGATGACTCTGCACTGTACCTGTCAGATAAATGTGAAGGCGATACGGTGGATTTGAGACGAGGTTTGTTTTCAATTGATGCACTTCTGGTTGGATGTGTGAATAAGCAGTAAAAAGTATATTTTAATGATATTATCTCTCTCTGTCTTAGACTATGTGTGCGTGTTAGACATCGATCTGTTGGAGTTGGCCATCACCACATGGAAAGGAACGGACTCCAGTAAACCAGTTAGTGTCCCACTATGAGTGACATGATTTTTCCATACATTTAAATTATTAGTATATATTTTTCTGTGTTAAAGTGATATTAAATATGTGTTCAGAGTTTATCACACCACAGTAAAGTGTGTTATAAAATACCAAGATAAATTTGAAAAATAAAAACCACCAAGTAAATTATGAAAATCTGGGAAAGTAAGCAGAATTGTCTGCAATCAAACGTTGGGGGCGTGTCTGCTGTCAGTGCTGAAACCACGCCCACTCATGGAAAGCTGCCGTTTCTCTTAAAGGGACACTCCACTTTTTTTTTAAATATTTTTATTTTCCAGACCCCCCCCCCCAGAGTTAAATATTTGATTTTTAGCCCATCTCCAGGTCTGGCGGTACCACTTTTAGCATAGCTTAGCATAATTCATTGAATCTGATTAGACCATTAGCATCACGCTCAAAAAAATTAAAGTGTTCGATATTTTTACTATTTAAAACTTGACTTTTCTGTAGTTACATCGTGTACTAAGACCAACGGAAAACTAAAAGTTGCGATTTTCTAAGCAGATATGGCTAGGAACTAGATTATTACGCCAGAATGAGAGTACAGTTCATAGCCATATCTGCCTATAAAATCGCAACTTTTAATTTTTTGTCGGTCTTAGTACACGATGTACCGACAGAAGTGTCGCATTTTATAGAGGAAAATATTATAATATTTTATATATATATATATATAGTGCGATGCTAAATGGTCTAATCAGATTGAATGGATTATGCTAAGCTATGCTTAAAGTGCAAGCGCCAGACCTGGAGATCAGCTGAATGGATTCCAAAACGGAAAAAAATCAAATGTTTAACTCTAGGGGAGCTGGAAAATGAGTATATTTTCAAAAAAGTGGAATGTTCCTTTAACTTAAATACCGCTACAACCTGAATGGATGCTTGCGATTGTGTTAGGGGCGGAGCCATCTTCACTGGCTCCAGTGTGTCATCAAGCCACCGTTTTAGCCCCGCCCAAATAATCTTAAACACAGAAATCTGAAAAAACTGTTTAATGCTACATAGTTTATAGTTTTTACATTTCTAACATTTAAAGGGATAGTTCGGCCAAAAACGATATTAAACCCATGATTTACTCACCCCCAAGCTGTCCGAGTTGCATATGTCCATCGTTTTTCAGACAAACACATTTTCGGATATTTTAGAAAATATTTTATATCTTTCAGTTGATTAAATGTAATGTTACGGGGTCCAGCAATAGTCCACGACCTTCAAGTCCAAAAAAAGTGCTTCCATCCTTCACAAATTAAATCCAAACGGCTCCAGGATGATAAACAAAGGTCTTCTGTGGGTAATCCGTGCGGTGTTGTTGTAGAAATATCCAAATTTAAAATGTTATTAACGTTATAAACTACCTTCCGGTAGCGCCGCCATCTTAGAGTGATGCGCATTCAGGATGAGAGCTTACGCAGCGTACAGAGTTTCTCTGCTGCTGCTCTGTGCCCCCACCCTCCGAATTTGTCATACGTCACTAAGAAAAGTGCGTACACTACGCTAATACTCTCTCCTGAGTCTAAGATGGCGGCGCTACCGGAAGGTAGTTTATAACGTTAATAACATTTTAAATATGGATATTTCTACAACAACACTGCACGGATTACCCACAGAAGACCTTTGTTTATCATCCTGGAGCCGTTTGGATTTAATTTGTGAAGGATGGACGCACTTTTTTTGGACTTGAAGGTCGTGGACTATTGCTGGACCCCGTAACATTACATTTAATCAACTGAAAGATATAAAATATTTTCTAAAATATCCGAAAATGTGTTTGTCTGAAAAACGATGGACATATGCAACTCGGACAGCTTGGGGGTGAGTAAATCATGGGTTTAATATCGTTTTTGGCCGAACTATCCCTTTAAGATCTATTTAGAAACAATTCTCTGAAATGGCTTTATTATCAATGTGCAATATTTCCAGACCCAGCCGCTGTTCGAGCTTCGCTGTTCCAATAACGTCGTTCACGTGCACACCTGCGCAGACTCGTGCGCTGCTCTGGTCAACATTCTGCAGTACCTGGTCTCTCAGGGCGACCTTCATCCTCCACCCCGCCACACGTCTCCCACAGAAATTGCCGGACAGAAGCTTCCGGTGAGATTTGTCTGCTACAGTACTGGTAAACTTAATATTTTTTACCTTTAGATTTTAACTCTGGAGTGTCTGTTTCCTTCAGCTATCCGAAAGTCCCGCCTCCCTGCCTTCCTGTCCACCAGCGGAGACGGCGGAGATTAATCAGTATGACCTCACGGATGCCTTAATTGACACAGAGAGAATCCTGCAGGAAGACGGACAAGATTCTGGTAATGCAAGCAACTGTATCTGTGTGTGTGTATGTGTGTAACAGAACAACATTTATTTGTCCACCCTATATTTTTCCAGCAGGCTCTCCCTCCATCCGTCGAGCCTCACCTGTCTCGGTCTACTTGTTCCCGGGAGAAGCCCCTAAACCCCGCCCCTCTGTATTGGAAGGGGAGGAGTCTGATCTTGACGGACTGGTAACCACAGCTATGGAGGTTCATGCGGATGTGATGTCAGAGGACGGCTCCGAAGGTTCCACCGACAATGACGACTTTTGCATCCTAGAAGCTCCTGGGATGGGCATTCCGGTCTGTACCTGCAGTTTGATAGACATCCATTTGCTTTTCTTTTAAATATATATTTTTTTCAATATAACGATAACTCCTCTGTCAGCCTAGAGATGGTGAGCCTGTGGTGACGTTGCTGTCCCACGACCCTATAAAGGTCCGTGATGGCTATTTCTCACGGCCACGAGGCAGTTCAGACCTGCTGCGTGCTCCGGTCCGGTTTCCGGTGCCTCAGAATAGAGTTGTGCTCCGAGAAGTATCCATTATATGGCACCTGTACGGTGGGAAAGATTTCGGCGGCAAACCCAGCTCCGCTCACACACAGCACAGTCATAAGTAGGTTTGAGATCAGAGTCTCAAAGAAATCACACGATACACGCAGGCTACAAAGCCTTGAGATGTTTACGTTTTTCAGGGTTCGAGCAGCCGCTCCCGGCGCACGCGGATCCCCTTCTCGTTCGGTCGGACCTTCGCGGCCCCAAAATTCTTGGCGCTGGGTTGGAGGAAGTGGCAGGCAGCACACGCTGCTCATGGAGATACAACTCACCAAGGTAAAACGAGTGTGTGTGATGGGACACTTTGTTTCACTCACTAGTAGCTGTAACCACTTCCTGTTTCTCCAGGTCAGTTTTCAACATGAGACGTACCAAGTGCTGTCGCCCTCGGGGCAGGATGCAGAGGGGGCGGGGCTTGGAGAGCAGCCTATTTCCCGTCAGGTGTTTATTGTGCAGGAGCTGGAGGTGAGAGACCGACTGGCTTCCTCTCAAATCAACAAGTTCCTGTACCTGCACACCAGCGAGAGCATGCCGCGCAGAGCACACTCCAACATGGTAAGGTTTTATGAACGATACGCCATCTTGCGCTCCTTGTTGCATAATGAATTACACTCTTGATGTTTTAACCCTTGATGTGTATATAGACATATGGATTGATGGATACATACTCACTGACTTTACCCACTTTATTCATCCCTGTATTCATCCACTTTATTTTTTCTTTTTAAACTTTGTCTCTGTTTGTGTTTTGTGCTGCAGCTCACTGTCAAAGCACTACAGGTGATGCCTGAATCGGGTCTGGGCGGTCCCGAATGTTGTCTGAGAGTGAGTCTATTACCACTGCGACTCAATATAGACCAGGTATGTATCATCTATATGACATCATTTATTTTATTATTCTGCAACTTTAAGGTTAAAAGGCTCAGTGCACATCATAAAAATTTACTTATTTTCCAGGATGCACTTTTCTTCCTAAAGGACTTTTTCAGTACCTTGGCAGCAGGGGTTAATCCGTACCTACCCGTCGACCCTGCGGCTGAGGGTAAGTGTAGTAAAGTCTAGAATGTGTTTGATGGCCCATGACTTATTATTTTAAGTAGATATTTATTAATTATTACAATTATTTAATCTAAAGCCTGATTTATACTTCTGCGTCAGACCTACGCCGTACCTTCTACGCAGTAAGATACACTTGTTGTGTATGTTGTTGAAGAAGCATCAGCAGTGATGAGGGCATTTAGACTTTTGTTACAACCCCATTGCTGAAATATAACACCTTAACTTGGTCCATCTTTGTGGTCATAAGTCACATGGGTATATGGCAATAGCCAACAATTAGGGATGGGCATAATTAATCGACGATCGATAATTGATTGTTAAGAATTTCGTCGATCACGTTAATTTGTTATCAATTAATTGAATGCATTTTTTTTATCTAACTCCTGTTTCACAAATACTGCGTATGCAGTGCATTTGCGTATGTGTGCGGCGAATCCGTCAAGCACCCGTTGCAGTGCGCTGCTGACCGCTTATTCTGCATATAAAACGTTCATGTGATTGACACTTTCTGTGAACACTTTTCCGCATAAACAATAGAACAAAGCATCATTTTTTTTCACAAAACAATATATGTTAGATATTATTTGACAGAGTAGTAAATGTGGATTAAGGATGTTTAAAATCTCTAGCCTGGTGGTCAGGATCTGAATGGATCAAATCAGCAGTTTTGCAATGCTTTATTTATCTCCACATATATCATAAATAAAAATAAGCAGAGTAACTTTGCAAGTCTACCCTTCCACATTATATATTTCCTATGTATATGATTTCAAAATAATAAACGAGAGTATTCAACGACAAAAAGCGTCTCATATGGAAATAAATCCTCACAATATTATTATTTCTCAAAACTTTATGACAAAAATAAGCAACTGTATGAATTCAAAGACGCACACATTATTCCGCATAAATTTGAATATTATACAAAAGTATTCATATAACGGCACGTTTCATATGGCAAATAAATATCCTCACATTAACATAACAGCATAATGAAATGAATAAACAGACAATGAAACAGGATTGAAATATAAATTGTATTATTATTACCGGAAAAAAGCAATATTGCCAAAATAATCTCTGAGGTAAATGCGTCAAAAACGCTGTTACCCGCACAATAAGTCTAAATGAGCAATTAAAGTGAAAAAAGCATTATTAGGCAATGTCTCAAAACTTTATATGACAAAATATATTTAAAAGAAATGTATACTTACAGTTATTCAAAGATGCACACATTATTCCATATTACTCCCGTTTATAAGCACGTTTGTCTCTGGCCTCGCTCTGTTATGTAATAGATTGACAGGTGCGCATCTCTGTCTTTCAAACATATATAATTTTGTAATTACTACCTTAGGAAAATTAGCCATGATTTTATCATTGTGAAAATGTGTGGGGTTTTTTTGTGCAGATTATAACGATTTGTATTTCCGCAATTGTACAACAAATACCATGGTTATGGTATATTGTGGAGTTGGAGACCATAGTAAATGTGTGTCTACTGTTGTTTTACAACAAATAAAAACTAAAAGACTATGTTAGTATAATTAAACAATGGTGAATGGGGCTCACAAAACGCACGCTGTTTCACACATACTCTGTATGCGGAACAAGCCAAGTTAGCGCTGAGGTACCTGTGCATCCCGGTCAGTCTCCTCGGAGCGGGTGTTTTCGGCGGCGGCTGGACTGACCGTCACCATGGGTTGCGGTCGCGTCTGACCCCAAAACATGCTTTTATTTCTCAAAAAAAAATCAGTAGACTGGTGCAGAAGTTTTATGCCAGTTACTTAAGTTAGTTATTTTTCACAAGGCTTTAAGTAGCCTAATTTGTTATAGCCTAATGTAAGGAAGGCTAATATCTTGCACTTTCTTCTGGCTTGAATAATTTTGAGTTACATTTTGACAAAACCTTTCAGATCTAAGTATTATGTGTTTTGTTTAATTAAATGTTAAACATGAATCTGTTTTTTTATTTATTTTGGAAATAATGAGGTCTCTGTTTAAGAACGCTGGCTCGCAGCTGCAGGTTCCGCTGCTTTAGAGCACCGCACATGCACGCACATAAATGTTTGAAACATAGTTTAACTGTCTGCCACAAGTTGATCTTGTAATAAAGGTCTCATCGAGGAAAAACACGCTGTATATTTGTATTCATAGCATTTTTTAGGTATAAAAGTTAAATAACAAATTTTATTATAAAAATATTAATGATTAATCGATAGTCGATCGTTAATTCTCCCGACGATCGACAAAGAAAACTTAATCGAATGCCCATCCCTACCAACAATACATATACAATATGGGACAGAATTATGATTTTTTATGCCAAAAATCATTTGGATATTAAAGGGACACTCCACGTTTTTTGAAAATATGCTCATTTTCCAGCTCCCCTAGAGTTAAACATTTGGTTTTTACCGTTTTGGAATCCATTCAGCTGATCTCCAGGTCTGGCGCTAGCACTTTTAGCATAGCTTAGCACAATCCATTGAATCTGATTAGACCATTAGCATTGCTCTAAAAATAACCAAAGAGTTTAGATATTTTTCCTATTTAAAACTTAGACCAGGTACGTTACAGCTGACTATTAAATCTTCATTTCACCGTTTTAGTCTTTTGGTGAATCCTGGTTTATACTCCAAGGTGACATTCAGTATCAAATGGCTAACCACTGCTCCTCTATCGCTCGTTTCTTTTTCCAGTTAAGACTGATGCTCCTCTGAAGCATCCGGACGACACAGATCCTGCCTCTGCATTGGGTCCCGATCTTGCAGCCTCCGTAGAAACGACCTATAGTGAGCAGAGTTCCTCTTCTGCTGGCTCCTCCTCATCCTCTGACCAACCAATCTACTTTAGGTAAAGACCTGACACCAAATCACATTGCAATGTGCAACAGGACCTCTAAATCATCAGTAATGTTCTCTTTCTTCTGTAGAGAGTTTCGCTTCACTTCAGAAGTCCCCATCTGGCTGGACTATCAAGGAAAGCATGTGGTCATTGAGCAGGTAGAAGATCATATAATTGTCTAGTTCCCATCTTGAGTTATGTTTTTTACAAGATGTAATATAAGTCTCAGGTGTGCCTAAAAATACCCAACATATCATATCACCATGTCTGTAGTACCTTTAAATGCAAATGAGCTTCATCTTCTCACTCCTTAAACCAACAGACAGTGAGCGCTTTTAGTTAAAAATAAATCAGATTCCTGTGAATACAATCTGGGACAGTTATATTTAGCCACATTAGCGCTACAACATGCTAACAAAGACATTTAGAAAAGCTTTTGGATAAAATAAACCAGTCAGTCATTGGCTGTGGGCAGGGCTTTATCAATGTGATGTCACATTAACAATAGAATCAAAACAGCATGTCTAATGAGGCAGCTTTGGTTTAATGAGGATAAAAAAAAGTATTATTTTTTTCTTTGTATGGTTGTTGTGTTCGCACACTGCCAACACACATTTATGTCCAAACACTTTGTAAAAGTGGATTTTGCATAATACAGTCTTGTTCAAAATAATAGCAGTACAATGTGACTAACCAGAATAATCAAGGTTTTTAGTATATTTTTTTATTGCTACGTGGCAAACAAGTTACCAGTAGGTTCAGTAGATTCTCAGAAAACAAATGAGACCCAGCATTCATGATATGCACGCTCTTAAGGCTGTGCAATTGGGCAATTAGTTGAATTAGTTGAAAGGGGTGTGTTCAAAAAAATAGCAGTGTGGCATTCAATAACTGAGGTCATCAATTTTGTGAAGAAACAGGTGTGAATCAGGTGGCCCCTATTTAAGGATGAAGCCAACACTTGTTGAACATGCATTTGAAAGCTGAGGAAAATTGGTCGTTCAAGACATTGTTCAGAAGAACAGCGTACTTTGATTAAAAAGTTGATTGGAGAGGGGAAAATCTATAAAGAGGTGCAAAAAATGATAGGGTGTTCAGCTAAAATTATCTCCAATGCCTTAAAATGGAGAGCAAAACCAGAGAGACGTTGGAAGAAAACGGAAGACAACCATCAAAATGGATAGAAGAATAACCAGAATGGCAAAGGCTCAGCCAATGATCACCTCCAGGATGATCAAAGACAGTCTGGAGTTACCTGTAAGTACTGTGACAGTTAGAAGACGTCTGTGTGAAGCTAATCTATTTTCAAGAATCCCCCGCAAAGTCCCTCTGTTAAAAAAAGGCATGTGCAGAAGAGGTTACAATTTGCCAAAGAACACATCAACTGGCCTAAAGAGAAATGGAGGAACATTTTGTGGACTGATGAGAGTAAAATTGTTCTTTTTGGGTCCAAGGGCCACAGGCAGTTTGTGAGACGACCCCCAAACTCTGAATTCAAGCCACAGTACACAGTGAAGACAGTAGGGCTGTCACTTTTTATTCGATATTCGAATATTCATTCGAACATGACGTAAAATATCCGTATTCGAACTATAAATAAACCATCCGGTTTTTAAAATGCCATGTGTGGCGCATTTTTTACAGTAACACCTCGTAATAGGAAGGAGGCTGAGAGTGAGACCGACGACAGCAACTGTGCGCACGAGATGGGACCAAAATGAACCTCATGTGCATGTCAAGATAGAATTATAGTTTGTATATAAAATGGCATATTGTTTATAGTGTTAAATATTATAGCAGAATAAAAATACGTGTTAATACGTTCGCATTATGAAATTAGCATGTATGAAGATAATTTCATCATTTTTACAATGCAATGTAAACTTTATATTAAACAACAACAGCATTCGTCTTGTAAACGGATTTGAAATGATGATGTGTTGACTGTCGCGCGTCACATAGACGACAGAGTCAAGTGAGATCTGCTTAACTCATCTATAAGTTTAATTTCATCTCAAGTATCAAAGGGTTTGTGCTCTCTATCATTAAAAACGGGCAAGCAAACAGCACGCGCAGGGTTAATGTACTTGTCAATGACGGCTCACAAACGCGCGGGTTATAGGCTGTATGTGTGCTTGTTGTCAATGAGATTACTTCTCACGAACACGCTCAAGCGCGGGATATGTGTGCTTGTCAATGATGGGCATTAAATCCGTCGAATTCCGCTGAGTTTTCTGCCGAAATCTGCGGGCGCGAATTCCGTTTGGGTCTGCATATACTCCTGCTCCTATTTAAGTTGTCACGTTATTGTTTGTAACTGTTCTGAATCGTTTTTTCTATATATATAAGTTTGTTCTTCATAAGTTGATAACCTGCTGTTTCAAACATTAAGTAAAAGAGTAATCCAGACAACCCTGTTTATGACTGTCACTGTTAATAATTTTGTGAATCTCCATTACGGTGTTTTTTTTATGCGCACGGGGGGGGGGGGTATTCGAATATATTCGGATACATTGCATGATATTCGAAATCCGTTCGAATTTGATTTTTCTCAAAAGTGACAGCCCTAGAAGACAGTGAAGCATGGAGGTGCAAGCATCATGATATGGGCATGTTTCTCCTACTATGGTGTTGGGCCTATTTATCGCATACCAGGGATCATGGATCAGTTTGCATATGTTAAAATACTTGAAGAGGTCATGTTGCCCTATGCTGAAGAGGACATGCTCTTGAAATGGTTGTTTCAACAAGACAATGACCCAAAACACACTAGTAAACGGGCAAAGTCTTGGTTCCAAACCAACAAAATTAATGTTATGGAGTGGCCAGCCCAATCTCCAGACCTTAATCCAATTGAGAACTTGTGGGGTGATATCAAAAATGCTGTTTCTGAAGCAAAACCAAGAAATGTGAATGAATTGTGGAATGTTGTTAAAGAATCATGGAGTGGAATAACAGCTGAGAGGTGCCACAAGTTGGTTGACTCCATGCCACACAGATGTCAAGCAGTTTTAAAAAACTGTGGTCATACAACTAAATATTAGTTTAGTGATTCACAGGATTGCTAAATCCCAGAAAAAAAAAAATGTTTGTACAAAATAGTTTTGAGTTTGTACAGTCAAAGGTAGACACTGCTATTTTTTTGAACACACCCCTTTCAACTAATTGCCCAATTGCACAGCCTTAAGAGCGTGCATATCATGAATGCTGGGTCTTGTTTGTTTTCTGAGAATCTACTGAACCTACTGGTAACTTGTTTGCCATGTAGCAATAAAAAATATACTAAAAACCTTGATTATTCTGGTTAGTCACATTGTACTGCTATTATTTTGAACAAGACTGTATGTGCCCTTTAACAGAATGCACACAGGAACTAATTCGAATCTAAAGATCCATCAATTTTTTAAAGATCCTGCTAGAGTATTAATCAGTATCATCTATTTTTGTCCATAGGGAACGTTTGCAGGCATTCTGATTGGTCTGGCTCAGCTGAACTGTTCTGAATTGAAGCTGAAGAGATTATGTTGTAGACATGGGTATTAAATCATCTCCCGTTCGCTTACATTTATTCATTTTTAAGTAACTCCTTGTCTGCATCAATGTAATACACCAGCTAGTCTCGCATAACCAAATGTTCACTTCCATTAAAGAGACACTTCACCTTTGAAAGAAAATATGCTTATTTTTCGGCTCACCTAGAGTTAAATATTTAATTTTTAGCGTTTTGGAACCCATTCAGCCGATCTCCGGGTCTGGCGCTACCACTTTAAGCATAGCTTAGCATAATCCATTGAATCTGATTAGACCATTAGCATCGCACAAAAAAAATCCAAAGAGTTTGGATATTTTTCCTATTTAAAACTCAACTCTTCTGTAGTTAAATCGTGTACTAAGACCGATGGAAAATTAAATGTTGTGATTTTCTAGGCAGATATGGCTAGGAACTATACTCATATTCTGGTGTAATAATCCATGTTACGGCAGCAAAGTCCTTGATTATTACGCCAGTTTGAGAGTATAGTTCCAAGCCATATCTGCCTAGAAAATCACAACTTTTAATTTTCTGTCGTTCTTAGTACACAATGTAACTACAGAAGAGTCAAGTTTTAAATAGGAAAAATATCCAAACTCTTTGGAAATGTTTTAGCACGATGCTAATGGTCTAATCAGATTCAATAGATTGTGCTAAGCTATGCTAAAACTGTTACCGCCAGACCTGGAGATCAGCTGAATGGATTCCAAAACGGTAAGAATTAAATGTTTAACTCAAGGGGAGCTAGAAAATTAGCACATTTAAAAAAAATGGAGTGTCCCTTTATTTAATTCCACACAATGTTGGCGACTTACACACGACTGTTTCCCAACCTTGAAATCGTGTCTGTCTTGTCTCAGGCTGCTGGGTGTTGATAAGGTGATTCAATACGCTGTGAACGAGTGGCTTGCTGACATCAGGAAGAACCAGCTGCCGGGGATTTTGGGAGGTGTCGGACCCATGCATTCTGTCGTACAACTATGTGAGTACATATATTGTGCAGTTCTGTACAGTAAAAGGTGCATGCTAAATATTTAATTGACTTTTCACTTTGTAGTTCACGGCGTACGAGATCTCTTCTGGATGCCCATTGAACAGTACAGGAAGGATGGACGCATTATTCGAGGGCTCCAGAGGGGGGCAGCATCATTCGGCACCTCCACAGCCTCTGCGGCCCTGGAGCTCAGCAACAGACTTGTGCAAGCGATTCAAGTGCGTGCACTGGCAAATAATAACCACATGATACACAAGAACTGTAATTTCAGTTACTTATTGTGCCGTATTTTTCTGTTTCCAGGCCACTGCTGAGACCGTGTATGACATCTTATCTCCCACTCCTCCTCTGACACGTTACATTACAGAGGGACGGCCCACCTCGCGTCCAAGGCGCACCCCTCAACCAGCTGATCTCAGAGAGGGTGTGGCCAAGGCCTATGACACCGTCAGAGAAGTAAGTCTTTATTGTTATGAATGCGATTTATATGACTTTTATGATTATTTTATTACATTTCTTATATATATATATATATATATATATATATATATATATATATATATATATAACAACTTTATCAGTTTACGATAAGTAAAATAAACATCATATTGTCTTTTACAGGGAGTGATTGACACAGCTCACACCCTGTGCGATGTGGCATCTCGCGGGCACGAGCAGAAAGGTCTTCCCGGAGCTGTGGGTGGGGTTTTGCGCCAAATCCCACCCACGGTCGTCCGCCCCCTAATAGTTGCCTCGGAGGCCACATCCAACCTGCTCGGAGGCATGAGGAACCAAATTAAACCGGATGCCCGGAAAGAGGACTTCTTAAAATGGCGCACAGAAGACGGTCAAGAATGAGATTGACGTGGACTTAAAAGTCGTCAGATTTTTGTTAGCGTGAATGTTGAAGCGAAGTATGAATGTTAGTTTATCTGTGAGCACCAATGCAAAAACATAGGACAACAAACTCGACATTTTTTTTAAATAGCTTCCTCACGGTTGCACACTTTGTCTTGTGCAATGCAAATGTTTTCGTTTTGCACTTTGCTACAGTGAATCTCTCCAGATAGCCAAGTGCAGCTCGTCTTCATCTTGACGTACGTGTATAAAGAAGTATGCAATCATATCGGTTTGCAACACGGTTTACCTGTGAGCTCAAGACCAGATGTTTTCCCTACTCATTCAGCATTGGGTTGAATCAATATTTCCCCTGAAAAGTATTACTTGAAGATTAACAAATCTCTGATTTAGGTAAGGTGAAAACGCTCATTACGTGACTATATTCTGGTGGCCTTACTAAATTTTGTGAGTGATTCTTTGACCTCTGATTGTGTTTTTAAGCACAGTCGAATTTCCTGGTGTCCTAGTGCCATAATTATATTAACATAAACACTTTAAATCTCTCCCTCTCCCTCTCCCTCTCCCTCTCCCTCTCCCTCTCTCTCTCTCTCTCTCTCTCTCTCTCTCTCTCTCTCTCTCTCTCTCTCTCTCTCTCTCTCTCTCTCTAACTTTTTCTGTCTTTATTAGTAAGGGAAGCCCATTTTTATTTGTAACTTACTATGTTTCAGAATGCATTTTTTTCTTATGAAAACATGTCTGACATACATGATACCTAAGCATTATAGAAAATAAAAAATGCAAAATTAGCAATGTTACATTAGTTAAATGACAAAAGTACATCACCCCTCTATAAATTAAAGAGATCCATTGTTATTTTTTAAAATATGCTCATTTTCCAGCTCCCCTAGTGTTATACATTTGATTCGTACCGTTTTGGAATCCATTCAGCTGATCTCCGGGTCTTGTGCTAACACTTTTAGCATAGCTTAGCACAATCCATTGAATCTAACTAGACCATTAGCATCGTGCTAAATAACCTGACTCTTCTGTAGTTACTGTACATCGTGTAATAAGACCGACGGAAAATTAAAAGTTGTGATTTTTTTTATTTTAGGCCGATATGGCTAGGAACTATGCTCTCATTCTGGCGTAATAATCAAGGACTGTGCTGCCGTAACATGGCTGCAGGAGGTGCAATGATATTACCCAGCAGCTGAAAATAGTCCCCTTAGGATCTGTCAATAGCAGGGGATAATATTGCGCCTGCTGCAGCGATTTTAATTTTTCGATGTAACTACAGAAGAGTCAAGTTTTAAATAGGAAAATATCGAAACTCTTTGGTTATTTTTGAGTGCAATGCTAATGGTCTAATCAGATTCAATGGATTGTGCTAAGCTATGCTAAAAGTAACGCCAGACCCGGAAATTGGCTGAATAGATTCCAAAACGGTAAAAATTAAATGTTTATTAAAATTGGCATATTTTTTTAAAAAAAAGTGGAGTGTCCCTTTAACTAAATGCTTTCAGGCATTTTACCTTGAACTGTTTTCAATACAGATTTTAGTTATACTGTAATACAGTGATTTATTTTGCTATATTATTGTAAAAAAAAAAAGTTACTGGATTGCATTCATTTCTTTTTTTTAGTAGTAGTAAAATCAGCAAAAAGCAGAGCAACATTTTTGGGATAACATTTATCAAATGTGCTTGACTTTCCCCAAAATAGGCCTTTTATTTTAAAGGCAAACACCACTGTTTTTCAATATTTTACTATGTTCTTACCTCAACTTATACAAATTAATACATACCTATCTTTTTTTCAATGCGTGCACTTAATCTTTGTACAGTGCATCGTGAATGTGTTCGCATTTAGCCTAGCCCCATTCATTCCTTAGGATCCAAACAGCAATGAATTTAGAAGCCACCAAACACTTCCATGTTTTCCTATTTAAAGTTACATGAGTAGTTACACAAGTAAGTATGGTGGCACAAAATAAAACGTGGCGATTTTGTTAGCGGATAAAAAATAAGAACTATATAGTAAGGTGGAAGAGCACTTAGTTTGCAGCACTTCGGCATGCAATAACAACATCACTCCTGACAACTCCCCCTCTCGCTCAAACAATATAGTTCTCTTTTTTTTATCCATTTATGTTTAATTTGTGTTTAAAAGGGATAACGTGAAAGTGTTTGGTGGCTTCTAAATTCGTCCATGTTTGGATCCTAAGGAATGAATGGCGCTAGGCTAAATGCTAACACATGTACGACTCGCCGTACACAGATTAAGTGTACGCATTCAAAAAAGATGGGTATGTATAAATTCATCTAAGTTGAGGTAAGAACTGTAAATATTGAAAAACAGTGTTGTTTTCCTTTAAGCAAAACTCTTAATTGACCCTAACATGTCCTTGACTAATTTTGTGTGCTTTACCCTTAATTTAGAAACTTCCCTCCAAACCAAACATGCTTGCTTTCATTTCATTAAATGCCGCCTTGTTTTCATTTTTATTTTGTATTTCTGGCTAATGAAATGTAAAGGTGATGTTGATCATTCGATGCCCTTTCTCTCTCTCTCTTTCTCTTTATTAATTGTATAATGTATGCGGGATGTGAGTTTTGGGTATTTTGTGAGTTTATGTGTACAGTGTGTGTTCGGAGTGAGTGTGTGTAAGAACATGCATGTTGTGTATTGATGGTTGTGACTGGTTGCCTGTGTGATTTGTGGCTACCAGTGTACATTTATTACGTCTGTAATTACAATATCACACGCTGTAAGAATTACCTGTATAGTACCAAGACAATGCGTAAACAAATTAATACAAAAAAATAAATTGTGCATTAGAAAAACATTTAAGAAATTTACTTTTGTACCTTGACTTTATTTTTGGGATGTGCAACTGGATGCAAAACAGTGCCAGGATGAAGACAAAGTTGTGTTCACCTTATATTGAAAATAAACACATGAAAACAGCATGTGAACGTAGAATGACATGAGGAAGTTATGACTTCATATTTAAGTGAACTGTAGCATTAAGGTAACAGTGCGTTTTTAAAGATCTGAATTTAACCTTCAATTAAACTTTCAACAAATAAAAAAATGCACCCATTTAACTTGGGTAGTCAAAAAAAGTTATGTGCAGAAACTTTAAACAGCACCTAGATTGAGCAAACACAGACCTCCCATCCGGTCAATCACTTTGTTGTTCTTGTGTTCATTATAATGATGAATGATGTTCCTCATCTGAAACAGCTGCGTTGATGGTGAAGACGTCCTCAAAAAGTAGCTGTTTTTCTTCATCTCTGTAAACAGTTGCTCTACGATCCGGCTGTTTACTTTTCCGTCAAGCTGAGGGACTGATGTAACGTTCCTTAAAACATTGCTAATGTCCTTGT
This sequence comes from Paramisgurnus dabryanus, assembly GCF_030506205.2. Lineage (NCBI taxonomy): Eukaryota > Metazoa > Chordata > Actinopteri > Cypriniformes > Cobitidae > Paramisgurnus > Paramisgurnus dabryanus. The sequence continues at coordinate 32,139,312 of NC_133352.1, forward strand.
GATTTCCTTCATGAATCTCGTCGTACAGCACATAACGTTCAGAAGATCCTGTAACAGGATGTCCGTAAACATCTGCAACAGCCTTCTTGCTCTGCAACCAAGGTAGCGACACATTCAACTGCCCACTTTTGGCCAGATCTACATTAGCTCGAGTGGGCTCCGCTAAGCATCCTTCAAATGGAGCGATGGGTACCTGTTCCGGTGCCCTTTGATTCGTATGTGTTGCTAGACTGTGTGCAGACTCATAAATGATGATGTTTGGCATGTGTTTCCATGACAATAACAAATCTGCAAAGTCTTGAGGAGTTTCACCTCGCAGATTGTTTCTCAGACTGTACACAATCCCACAGGGACACATGATCACACCCCACCCTCCTATTGCACAAAAAATTTGTGTAAAAATAGTAATGGTTCAAATAATTTTAAAATATTTTTCCTCAAAAGCAAAACACTGTATATCAGAAAAGACGCTTACCGGATGGAGCCCAGATCTTCTCATTGACTTTCTTATAAGTTTCCTCAGACTTCATGTCTTCTGACAATCTCAGTAGGAGTTCACTGTAAGATCCAGTAGACTCCAAACCGCAGTCTGTGCACAAGCTTCGCAAAACATCAACCTATCAAAAAGATCATGAAGGCTAATTCAACAGCATATGAATTTCTCAATAAATACAAGTATTTTTTTTCTTTGAACGTAAACAAACCTTCTGTTTGAAAAGTTCGTCTCTAAGCCGGTCTTCTGAAATCAAGTTCTCTGATGCAGAATTGGAAACTCGAACTTTCTCAAACTCTGTGTTTAGCACCGTGTCGGAGCGCCGTGTGTTCCTGCCAATCCAAGGAGCCCAAAAGTGAAAGGATGGTGGAACTGAAAGTGGATTATAACCATCATCTGCAAACGGCAACAAAATAATAAAAATTAAGGAATTATTTTGCATATACAGAGGAGCTCAGAAGTTATAAAAAAAGTTTCTATTTTTGCATGTTTCTAATTTAATTCATTTTTTTCTATTATTTTTTCAAACATAATGAGATTAAAATTTTTATCTGAAAAATTAACATGAAATTTAAAATATTCTCATAAATTAGTGAACTAAAAGCTGTCACCAGGGTGGTACTGTACCCTTTCATAACGTACACCTTTGTACCTAATAGTATATTAAATCGATAGTTCACTCAAAACTGTATACATTTCTTTGTAGTCAAAACATTTTTAAGCACCAATGACTTCCATAGTATTTTTCTTTCCTATTATGAAAGACAATAGTGCTCCTGTTTCCTGCTCGATTACAAGAATCTTCTTTATGTTAAGCAAAACAAAGACATTTATACAGGTTTTAATTAACTTGAGGAAATGAATAAATAAATATTGAAGAATCCTAAATATTAATACTTTGTTTTGGTGTTTGTTTGAAATTTTTAAATGTATGCATGTACTTGCAACAAATCCTTGAGCAATCATCTCCTTGGACAAAGCCTCCCAGAATATTTCCACATTGACCTCCCCTTTAAAATCCTCGGGGGGTTCTTCAATGTCACGTTCTGTAAACATAAGATGACAAGCAGCAACTTGTTAAAAAGAAAGTATAAAAAAGCAACCAGAATAAGTTAACGGCATTCAATTTAATTTTAAGTCAAATTTATTTATTTTTTTTGCGAAGAAAAATTACAGGAAAATAATTGACTTACTTCAATGCTGGACAAAGATTAATCCCGATTAATCACATACAAAATAAAAGTGTGTGTGCTGTGTGTAATTATTATATAAACATAAATACACACATTCATGTATATATTTGAGAAACATTTACAAGTGTGTATATATTTATTTATATTTTTATAATTTCTTCTATATTATATATAAATTTAAAAGGCACACACACATATATTTGGCAAAAAAATAACTTTTATTATGTGTGCGATTAATCTTTGCCCAGCACTATATACGAAAAAAATTAAGAGTGTTTCAATAGTCCCTTTCAGTTTTTTGAGATATACTTCTTATAGATATGTGTTAAAGTAAAATTATCATTTTGGTTTTTATTCTGTAAACTACCAACAACATTTTTGCCAAATTCTTAATAAAAGTGATGAATGGTTAAAACACTGTCAAAAAATGATGCAGTGTTTTCTGATCTTTAATACTGCAGAGAAAACAATTAAGTTTAAATTCATTTCTCAACACCGAAACACTAATGTTTTTACATGTATTTTAGGAAACATTTTAAAAATTTATTTATTTGGAAAAATCTTCCATGGGTCATGCTCTCAGTCTTTTAGATTTTCTGTTGGGTGACGTTATGTCACTCTCAATGTGGCCTTTTGTTGAAATTCAACAGACACTGAGTACTGAAATGGTCACAATACATCTAAAAATTATGATTATTTATTCATATATATATATATATATATATATAGCTGGGAGGCATCTAGAAGCTGTAATCACCAACAAAGGCTTTTCTACAAAGTATTAAATAAAGAGTGTTCAATACTTATTCCCTGTGTCATTTCACTTTCTTTATTATGACTCAACTTGTATACTTAAATGTTCTGATTTATTTGTATGAATTCAATATTTGGCTTGATGGCTACATCTGGTGGAAAATGTTGTGTCAATAGCCCACTTAGAAATCCCCTTACTAATAAAAAAGCTGATTTGTCAGGATGTGCTCGGCAGGACATCGAGCCAGGATTTGAACTCACATCACCAAAAGCACGTCTCCGCCATATGGAGGAGCACTGCCCACTACACAAATAAAATAAAACCGCAAACCTAGTAAACTTTATTCAATTTATGGTATTACAATTGTCCTACCTGAAACCTGTGAAGGTTTTTTCTGTAAACCCATTATGACCACAGGTGGATGATCTCCACAGGAAACACACGAGAACTTGTATTCATGCTCTGTAAGAGCTTCAAAATGTAAATATGCACGCAGGACAGCGTTTGCTGGTGGATACGCCACACCTGTCATGAGCTGCAAAAACTCCACTGCTCTGCTGACTGAAGTATGAACCTAAGAGAAAAAAAAGTATCATTTATTTTACAATGTTGCATTGTTTCGAAGCAGCTTTACATGGAAAAACACAGAAAACAAAAAATTATTAAATACATAGCTTACATATAAAATATAGTACAATGCATTATTGCAAATTTTATTGTATTTAAAAATATTGTAAATCTAATAAAATTGTATATTTTACTGGGACATTTTGGGGCAGACTAAAATACATATTTGAGCTGTCTTAACAGCTTGCACGCACATAACTTAAATATATCAGTGCCATTGTTTTGTCTCAAGATGTACATGTTTTCTTGTAATGTATGTTTGTATAAATGACTTAAAATAACTAAGGCCTAGTCCTGGCTTAATCTAAACCCTGTAAAGTGAAACTGACCCCTCTTTAAAATGTTCATAAAGTGATATTAGCCTGCATGTCACCTGCAAGAGGTTCCTCAAGGTTAAGCATAAGGGGATGTCGAGAATGATGTCATCGTTGAAGTTATGTAGGCCATCTTTCCATTCTTGGTACCGGTAACACATTTCACACTCTGGACACTGCTTATAGTAGGTGGCAACATCTAACATTTAAAAGAATCATTGCATTGCATTACATGACAGCATAGCCGAATAACACACAAGCATCTGGATAAATTCATACCCTACCTTCAATAATACTCCAGTTGGTGAGTATTTTTGCAGTCTGTGTTATCAGGATAGGGTCACTAAGGGGAACGGCATCCGGACACCTCTGACATACATTTTCATTTGGCAAAAGCGATCTTGGGTGGCTCCTCACCGTCGATGGCACGCAGATATCGTACGGTAGGTTGGCAGGTATCTTCTTGTTCTGATAGATGTAATCTACCATGTTTTTGAGTTCATGATCCTTTGGGGGATACACGGTATAGTCATCCATCTCTTCTGGAAAGTCATGCTGGTCTTCTGATAGCGTTTCTTCAGTGCTCGTGACCGGCGGCTGAAACAGCTCAGGATGGGTCTGAAACAGGTGCCAGTGGGCGACAAATCTGTGAATGCATGACTGACGCTTTTTTGCGCAGGGGCAGTACCACTTGTTCAATTTTGTCTTATAAACCACCATGACACGGCCCAAAATGTGGTGGGACTCGAAAACCGAAACGCATTTCTTGGTTTGCAGGGCCCCAATTGTAACGTGAACAGAAAGCGGCACACAGTTGCTTTCAGAAAGCTGCTGGTGAGCGAGACAAATCTTTTTGGTTTCCTCGCTCAACCACTTCGCTCTCGCCATCTCTGTTAAAGTTTCTTCTGTAAGCGAGACCTGTTCAGCAGACGACTGGCAGTAGGTCACAGACGTAATGTGCTTGCATTGGCGCGGTGGCAAGCCGCTACTCTGAGCAAGTTCAAGGTTTACCTGACAGTCGTTGGATTCGCAGAGGACTCTGTGATTTTCTCCCCATGTTTTGTACTGTACGTGGAGTGGCACACAGCGACCGTTGGCGTTTTTCAAAACGGCAAATATGCCGTTTGTGTTATCAATACACTGGCTGGTGAGGTGAAGTGTGGCGTTTAAGTCTTTTTTCGGCTCATCGGTGTGTTTGCGAACAATATGTTTCTGTAGGTTGCATTTATTCATTAGGGCATTGCAAATCGGGCATTGTGTCTTGACAACGGGTCGGACGCGAACCTTGTTCGAGGACTCTGGTGTAATTGTTTCTGTATTGAAATTTACTAAGGTATCATTTGAGGGCATTGGTTTGACGTCTGGAGCGGTCACTATTGCTGTAGAGGATATTGATGTTTCTTTGGTTTTTGCAGATGTCACAGCTTTTTCCGTGGCTGATGGAAGATGCAGTTTGTGTTTACAGACTTCCAAATGGTTTTGAAAATCTTCTTTCCTCAGGACTGTAGTCGTGCAGTACACGCAATGATAATGGAGTGTCGATCTACAGCCCAGTCCACATCTGTGAATGGTGAAGTCTAAAAGAAAAAAATTATATATTAGTCATTAATTGTGACACTGTATGTTTGGACAGCTAATATATAAAGTGTTGTTCATACCACCATGTGTAATTGCTTTTTTATAGTGACATTTGAGATGCAATTTTAATTTAGCAAGTCGTGCTGGCTTGAAGACGCTGGCCTTGCAGAAAGGGCAGTGGAAGCTACTGCAACAGTCTTTGCATTTTTGCAACTTAAGTATTTTTCTCCCTCGCTGAATCGTAACATGGGTCTAAAAAGGGAAACATGGAGAAACATTGCTTAGTTTTGGAAACTTTGGAAGCATAAAAGACAAGACACTGTACACTATTACAGCCGTTGATGTAAAGAAAACCATTCATAAAACATTAATAATGCCAATTAAACCTATATTACTGTGCGTTATATTATAGACTTGAGTCACGTGACTAGGTCCACTTGTGATGTAAATTTGACCTACACTATTTTCTTTTAATAGCAAATGTTAGGTTATCAACCAAATACATAATTATTAACACAACATGCAGCAATAATTTGATCACAATTAAAAGAATGAAAGTTAGGCTACAAGTTCGTAAAGGTAAGTGACGAGTGCAGCCATTATCAAACCATGATATATCATTCATATTAGCGTAAGATTAAGAAAACTTGTCTACAGTTAAAAGCCCAGTTTGAACCTATTCATTGCTGACAAAATAAACATTACAAAAACAGCTTACCACGCTTTCTGCCATTGTTGATTTTCTGTAAACTGCGGTCCTGTGCTGCTGTCCGGAAACTGCTGTGACGTCAAGGCTCTGCGACTTTACAGATCCGCTGGCCCTGGGTTTCGCTGTGGTGCAGCCCTGGAGGTCGCATTTCCAGGCTGCATACATCATCAAGACTGTCTTATTTCAAAATATTAACAATTATAAAGTTGACTATTATTCTAAGTTAACCGTAAATTGTTGTAATATGCTTATGACTTGCAAATGTAATGCTCAGTTAACTTAAATAAACCAGGCTTGATGGCGTATGCAGCCTGCTTATGCGACCACCGCAGGCTGCAGCCTTTGGATTGAAAAACGGCCTTATAAAGATAATTTATAATAACGCTTATAAAGATAATTGTTTCAAATTTTAATTATTATTAGTGTTATTGTTGTTGTCAAAAAGCACTTTGAAATTGTTCCTCAGGCGGAACCAAAAATGAGTGTATTGTTTCTCGCCGTGCTTATTTTCGCCGTTGCACTCAGTCATCCCTTCAGACGCATGTGGTTTTATGCGTATGTTTTTGTAAGTTAATTTAGTGCTTCTGTAATTTAACACGTGTAATCTGTTGCAGAAATATATACACGCGTACTGTCAAAATGAAGCTGTTAACACATAACATGTTAACGTCACACGTAAAAGGCGTAACTAAAGGATACCCGCTTATCATTAAGGTAAGCTTGAAAGCTCTATAAAGTTTTTTTTATCAAGCCCACTTAAAATAATCCAGAAACGTTTAGTATGAATCGGCATTTAAACCATGACTCTTTCTATTGTTATGTGAAGGCTACAGAGGTGAAAGTGAATGAAGTGGAGTTTAATCCTCAATTTGTTACCCGGATGATTCCAAAGCTGGAGTGGAGTGCCTTGATCCAGGCAGCAGAAGGGGTGAGTTTGCAGGTATTCAGTCATACATTTATTTACTTACTACGTGTTTTGTCTCTGGAGTTAGAGAATTTGTCATAATAGATGTTTTTCTTTAACAACAATATTGACTTGTATTTAAATGTTTTTCAACAGCTTGGACATTCGCAAGACCTCCCCAGCACGCTCATACCAAACTATGAAAACGATGACGATTTTTTGCGCAAAGTTCACAGAATTATGATGGAGGTGAGGAAGCAGTAGTCGTGCCAGGCCTTTTCCTATAAATAAATAGGGAAACAAACTAGTTTCATGCCATGTATTTTGTTTAAATGATTAAGTGCTGACAATTGTGTTGTCTACTTTCAGGTTGAGGTTATAGAGGGATGTTTACAGTGTCCTGAATCTGGAAGAGAGTTCCCCATCTCCAAAGGTGTTCCTAACATGCTGCTCAATGAAGATGAGTGAAAGGTGATGCTGATACACTCTTCACCCTGTTATCAAATTCCTACAGCATCCCAGACAAAATGTCTATACTGTGTACTGGACCTGAACGTTTGTTGGATGCAATTTTATGTTATTAAAAAGATTACAATATTTGATCACAATCCACGAATGTGTGGATTCAACTAATGTTTTTGTTTGTATTAGTTTCTTATCTGAATTGCCATTCTGTTGTGTACCTTATTAAATATTAAATACATTTGTATTAGTTATTCTTTATCAAACCATGTCTTTTCATTTAGTTGTGGTCACCATTTAAACTGAAATCTCAGTAATTCTTAAATATTAGAAATGGCAGGCATATGTTTTCTTTCAAAGAAAACACTTGGTTCTAAAAATGTAGATATGAACTTTAAAATATAAAACTTTAAATATAAAAATATTTTGTCTTTTCATTATGTTGTAAGAACTTTATCTAAATAGGCTTTATGCCCAGCTGCACTATTTCCTGAACTTCAGCCAGCTCCTTGTTTCCTGTCTGCCATTATTGGACAAACTGATTAATCCAGGTGTGTCTGATTATTGTTGTTGGACTACTGAGGTCAGGCACACCTGGATTAATCAGTTTGTCCAATAATGGCAGACAGGAAGAAGTGCAGCTGGGCATAAAGCCTATTGATTATTAAAACAAAACATATTAGTTATCTACTGTAGATCCGGGTTTTTTTAACTGAAGTTTGCGAACCCTAGTGGTTCGCGGTGGAACTGCCGAGGGTTCGTGTGTTTATATAAAAAAAAAACAATTAAATCATAAAACTAGGGCTGGGCATAGATTAATCTAGATTATTACACGGCTCTCTGGAATGCTTGATTCTGATTGGTCAGTTGAGACATTTGCAGGTTCGTTCTTTTCAAATAATAACCGCTCCAAAGTAATAACGCATAGCCGGTACTACTTGTACGAGTAAAATCGCTCCACGCCAATAAAGATTACTGTTTGGCGCCATCTTGTGACAAACACTGGACAACCACGACAAGACACAGAGAGCTTACTGAGACTGAACTTGACAAAATAGAGCATGACAGCTACGAAGCCAACACACAAAAAAATACAGAATGGGCATTAAAACTTCTCAAAGACTGGCTAAAAGAGAAAAAATGGAGACAGACAAGTATGAAGCAGAGGATCTTAATAAGGTATTACGATCATTTTATGCATCTGTGCAAAGTTTCGCGGAAGGATAAAAATGTTTATTTAAAACAAATATGCCAATAAAATGTTTAAAATTCATATTCATGTCCGTTTTTTTTCTTATGTGACAAGTAGCCGTGTAATAAGCGGGTCCGCTTCGCGTCGGGTCCTGATCACACTGTCGGGGCTTATATCCCGATAACTACCGGCTGCCTATATATTATCCCTTACTTAAGGGTGATAATCTAGATTAAGGGTGATAATCTCATACAAAATAAAAGTAATTTTTTGCATATAATATTAGCTTGTGCTGTGTTTAAATATTATGTATATTTAAAGACACACACACACATACATATATATATTTTAGAAATGTTTTATTTATATATGATTTTTATTTATTTATATAGAATATATAAAAATATAAATAAATATATATACACAAGTAAATGTTTCTTATTCTTCATATTAATTACACACAGCACAAACAAAATGTTATGCGAAAAATTACTTTTACTTTGTATGAGATTAATCTAAATTAATCAATGCACAGCACTACATAAAGCGTAAATAAAAAGTGCAATTAAAAAAATCTAACAAACGCAAACAAAATATATATTTCATACTATATAAAAAAAAGGAAACTCAGGCAAAATGCACAGATTAATGCAACAACACATGTTGTGTCTAGTTTAGGACAACACATTAAAGGTGTTGTCCTTAACTTGACACATTTCTGTGTTATAATTGGAACAACTTAACACACCTTGTGTTGTCCCTTTAATTTATTTGAACAAAAAATCAGCACAAAATGGCACATAATGTGTTAATAGTATATCACAAAACAATGTGTAAAAAATGTACTACTAGAAGGTCCAACAGGTAATATAATAATAACCAAAATACTACTCATAAAAACTTTTTAAAAATGGGAGGAATTTTTTTTTAAAGTTAAACATGCAAATTTAAGATATGTCAAATTTAAACATGTTTTAGATATTTACTTCATATAAATAATTTAGAATAAGAGGGGGTTTGGCTGACAAAAAAAGTTTGAAACCACTGACCTAGATAGACCCTGACACATTATTCCATTATTCGGGATTCAGAATGGTACTACTATAGCATTAGCAGGGGTGTCTAAACTTTATTTAATAGGGACCGGATTTGATATTCAAATTTGACACCTTTGTCTCAAATCATACCTCAAGTAAAATAAATAAATAACTTGATAAAACAATATAACCATAATGATACAGCGGTACTGCTAAAATGCATCTTATGCCCATACACTTTTTCTCCAACAAAGGGATTTTGGATTGTTGCAACTCTTCAGTGTTTACTTGAGGTCAGCTATAGTAGTTACTCTTGAGTAGAGCAGCCAAATATTTTTTCACATCACACAGAAAGCTCAAAGCAAGATGACGTGGCAAGGCGGATACTATATTTAGTTTAAGGGACGTTAAAAGGAAAGCACGGGATATGCTGTTTTCTATGCTCTATTTTTACATCTCATTTTGCCACACCGCAGCTAACCACCGGAGCAGCCCTGCAGTTTTCATTTACCCGCCACCAGATGGCGCTCGAGAGTTCAACTCGCCGTCGGGAATTTTCCACGTTTAAGTTCCAGTATAAAGATGAAGGTCTGAAGTCATGCTTGAACAAGAATAAAGTTGTGCTTTGGAAATTATATCAGCCCTTAAAAAATTCCAGCCCTCCGGTGTCTACTTTTTGGTTCCTAATATCTCATTTCTTCAAGGCTTCTCTCTTTGCTTGAAGTTCAATTACAGCCCTCCCAGCCAAACTATAATAATGTCATTAAAGAGAGGTGAAGAGAAGCCGTTTTTGAAAGATTAACGATCGTGTATTTGGTGAACTGTAATTAAAAATGAGAAGAAAGTGCAAGGAAAATAAGGAAGGGTGTATCTAAAAACTTACATTGGTTGGTCTATTCTTTTTTATATATATTAATATCAAGTAGATTCATGTTTAAAGGCATTAAATGGTTAACATGTAAAATTCATTGCTGCACTTAAACATTTCAGTTTAAACAACTTTATTCAATAAATTTAGCCTAAACGGTTTTTTAAGTTGTAAAAAATTAAGCTTAACTGTCTTATTTAAAATGTACCAACTCTTAATCAAGAAAGTTGAAGTGATTTGTTAATTCTTGTTGTTTAAACCTAAAATATTTAATTATTGTTTACAGTGCACGAAATTACAAATTTCAGCATGCTTATGAATTTGTATAAACAAGTAAACATTGTGGCAAAGATTGTTGTTTTTTTAGAAATGTGTCACAACCAACAGTGAACTAAATACAGTAAGCAGAAAACAAACTTTAAATAACATGTAATGGCCAAACATTAAAAGTTTTCATGTGACGTCATTTTAACATGAATTAATATTTAACTAGTTTGATTCTGCCTCTCTTATATCAGTACACGTATGTGTCGCGCGCTCACTCCATCTCTCTTTCTCTCGCACGCGCGCGCACACACACGGTCTCAAAACTTTAGAGACAACTTGTTAAGGCGGAGAGTAGGAAGAACATGTCGGTCGATTTAAACCCCCAAAGAAGGGCGTTGTGTTTTTAATTATATAGATGTGGTGAAATCAATCTCACCTTCAAAGACTCGCTTTACCTTCTGACGTGTTGATGGTTTTCTCGTTTCCCCCTCTGCTTTAAATGGATTATTCTTAGTCCAGCCTAGACTAGCATTTCTGTGAGTCACAATTGTTTATACCAAGTCCAGTTCAACCTGGCGCTGTTGGAGACATCATCCTTTTTCATGGGATCATTTTATTTTCCTATTGCAACTTTAGCGGCTTGACCGAACATTTGGACGACAGATATGCTTGACTCAGTGCTGAAAGAAACCGAAATCGAGGAGAAATAAAATGGGATCTGATCTCTTTTAATCGAATGGTGTAGCTGTCATGGGAAAATAACTGGAGAGCAACCTTAAAAGAAAGAACTAGAAGTACTTTCTGAAGCTCAAAGTCAACCGCAAGAATTCAAAGCAGCACTTTTTTTATCCTTGGATACCAGACAAGCATGAGGGACTATTCCGTTTATTACCTTACCGGTAAATACTTAAAATCCAGGCAAGCGTGATGGGAAAGCAATGAAAAGGTCTGTTTATACATTCCTATAGTTAATATCACAATGTGGTGTCGCTTTAAGATATTTATCGTACTGGGTGCAAAGATTAGGCCTTTATTTCAACTCCTTTTTACTTGAAGATAACAATGCACTTGGCGCACTTTGCAAATCTTTATTTTATGTGAGCGTATAAAATTATATGCATTATTTACATCATAGGCAGTGCAGGAAAGAGTTGCATATAACGGTTTAGTCCATTCACCTGGTAAGTAAAGTACATGCTGTGAGCAGCGCAACCTACGCACTTTGGGTTTGTCCCACACTGCGCGCGCTGCGCCGGCGCGCTCTCCAAGGAAACCCAGACCCAGATCCCACAGCAGATCCTCTCATCCTGTAAATCAATCATGTGGTTCATCAATCTGGCTTTGCTGGTTCTCAAACTATCCGTGTCTGCGGAGGGATTCTCCACGTGCCAGTCCTACAACTTGGACGACCACAAATCCAAAAGGATCGAGGCGGTGCGCGGGCAGATTTTGAGTAAGCTGCGCATCCGAAGTCCACCGGAACCCGATCCCAGTCCGACGCCGGTGTCGGTACCGACGGAGGTGATGTTACTGTACAACAGCACGAAAGAGCTGCTGAAGGAGCGCGCGCGCCAGGCCGAAGCCGCGTGCGATCTGGAGAGCAGCGAAGAGGATTACTATGCGAAAGAAGTACAGCGGGTGAATATGATACCACAGCGCACCGAAACGAGTGAGTGCATTGGATTTTATTAGACACGAGTTGTTAATGCACTGTTTGAAGAATGCATGGTGGATCTAAATGTGCAAACAAAAGTGCTGTGCCATCCATGCTTCATGCATACAATTATTTTAGTATCCATGTAGCCAAAAGTTTTGCAAAAATTGGGATTGGTTAAAAAAAGTTTTAAAGAACACAAACAGCTCATACTTGGATGTTTTTTGCATTATAAAAATATAATTCTGTTTTTAATGCACAATTTTTATTTTTATTTTGTCGTGTTAGTAGTGTTGATCTTCAATGTGATGTAACTAAGATAATTTCTGTTAGGCAGCTTTAGTTAAATAATGAGTCTCAATGAGGCTTAAGAAGACTTCACGGGGTTAGTCAGTGCATCTGCCGTTTTTGGCAGTGCAGCAGGTTTTATTTCCTTGAGGTCCATCTAAAAACCAAACTCAGACCACAGTGTGTAAACATTAAGACCTTGAATCCTGCTTCTGTCCCACAGACTCGATTAATCAGAGTCCTCACAGCCCATACTTCAGGGTGGTGGGTTTCGATGTCACCAACGTGGAGCGAAACTCGAGCACTTTGGTTAAAGCAGAATTTCGCATCTTCAGAGCGCCAAACCCGCAGGCGCGCACGACAGAGCAACGCGTGGAAATATACCAAGTGAGTGAACTTCCCAGACAATAGGTTATAACTCAACAAAGACTTTAATTATCCAGAAGTCCATGGAGCATAAAAGTGAATTATTGCCAATGGTGGCCCAAGCAGATGAGAAAAAAATAGATGATAAATCTTCCTCACATCCATAGATTCTTAAATCTGATGATGTGAGGGCTCCATCTCAGAGATACATCGATTCTAGAACAGTCGATCCGCGTGCCAAGGGGGCGTGGTTGTCTGTCGACGTCACAGAGACTGTAAAGGAATGGATGGCGTTCAGAGGTCAGTAAGTTCATTCTGGGTCTTGAACATATATTTACTGCATGTTAAAGCAAGAGGAACATTCAAGAGATGAATTTCCTTCTTTTCTCTCTCAGAAAGAAATCTTGGACTTAAGATCAGTGTACACTGTCCCTGCTGCACATATGTCCCCGCCACAAACAACATCGTCCCTAACAAGAGCGAAGAGCTGGAGGCCAGGTTTGCAGGTTGTTATCCTATTTCTATTTTACCCTGACACATAAAACTGATGTGATGTCATATTTAAAAACATGATGCATGATGTAAAATGTTACAATGTTGCAAATGTTTGCAAAATATGCCAGCATTCAATGTTTTTCATATTTTATAATAAATTAAATAAAACATTTTATAACATTTTATTACTTTTTTTAATGGATGACTTAGACTAAATAATGAACAAAAATCTGTCAATAAGAAATTATGTTAGTACTGTTTAAAAACCATCCCAGGGTGAGACCTCAAAAAGCTTTTCGATAAAATACAATTTAGCAAATTCGAGGCAAATGGTGACTAGATTCACTGAAGATGCTAAAATCAACAGCAATTTTTTCCAGAAATACTTTTTGTTATGCTGGTTGTCACATCCTGACAGCAATCACTAAGTAAAGTGGTCTAAATACATTTTCATGGAAGGTGCAGGATCATAAAGTGTTCATCAGCTGTCAATCTTAAAGAGACACTCCACTTTTTCTGAATAAATGCTCATTTTTCAGCTTCCTTAGAGTTAAATATTTGATTTTTACCGTTTTGGAATTCATTTAGCCGATCTCCGGGTCTGGGGCTACCACTTTTAGCATAGCTTAGCATAATCCATTGAATCTGATTAGACCATTAGCATCATGCTAAAAAAAAACCTATTTAAAACTTGACTCTTCTGTAGTTTCATCGTCTACTTAGACCGACGTAAAATTAAAAGTTACGATTTTCTAGGCCGATATCACTAGGAACTATACTCTCATTTTGGCGTAATAATCAAGGATCTTTGCAGCAGGTGCAATGATATTATGCAGTGCCCGGAAATAGCCCCCTTAGTAACTTTCAATAGCAGAGGACTATAAGTGGAGTGTCCCTCTAAGGTAATATTATATCAAAACAGTCATGAAGGTAAATGTTTTAATTGAGTTATATATGTCATCTAAAGGCTGAATAAATCAGCTTTCCATTGATATATGGTTTGTTTGTTAGGATTGCACAATATTTGGCTGAGATACAACTATTTGAAAATCTGGAATCTGAGGGTGCAAAAAACGAAATTGCCTTTAAAGTCTTAAGCAACACATATTACTGATAAATACTTTTTGATATATTTACGGTAGAAAATTTACAAAATATCTTCATCGAACATGATCTTTACTCAATATCCTGATGATTTTTTACATAAAAATTATTTTGACCCATTCAATATACCCGTGCAAGTTATGACTGATTTTGTGATCCACGTTCAAATATGATTTTATTTATAAAAGCAAAGTTTTGATATTTGAGCTAGCTTCATCAGGGCTAGTTTTGATTGGCTATTGAGATGGTTTTGTTATGCAGATCTGGCAACCCTGCATGTTTTGTTATGCCATGATGCAGACAAACAGAGACTACCTTACATTTCTCCTGACCTGAACAGACAAAACATGGCACAAGAAAAGGTAAAAACAGAGGCTTAGAAACGGCTATAAAGAAAAAATGTCTGCATCGAGAAATAGCTAAAAGCAGAGTTCACATTTTTTGGAACAAGTGGGATCATATGCTTTCAAAGCTAGCTTACTATTGGTTAAAAACTGCCTATCGTACCTTTATTTATTTTATTATTACTTTTTTATAATACAATGTGAAAATTGCAAGCCTATTAAATATACATTTTTTTTTGAATATTTCCCACAATTGTTTAAAATCACCAAAAATGTAATTAAACAAATGAAAGTAAGAACATTTTGTACAAAAAGTTATGTGCAAAAGTAGAAGATCTTGAATTCTTGATGTTCATCCTGAGATGCTTTTCGAACATAAGTTTTTACATATAAAGGACACTTGTTGGCTGCTTTTCCTTCCTGCATTTTAAAGCATTTAGGCATAAACTTCAAGCATAATCAATCGATTTTAGTACTGATGAAAAATTAAATGCAATGTGTCCAAAAGCAGTATTTAAAACTTTTATGCAAAAGCTTATGCAGCTTATAAGTAATTTTATATTTCCCCTTCAACCATATCCCCAGGGATTGATGATGACATCATAAAGGTGAACCGAAGACCCGGTGCGACTAAAGGACAGATTGAATTCAGCACTAAAACGCCACACTTGATACTGACCCTGTTACCCAGTGACCGCCTGGACAACCCAACCAGGAAAAACCGCAAGAAGAGATCAGCGGCAAACACATCTATATGCTCACGGTATGGAGAGAGATTGAATGAATCAAATGCATTTATCTCAGATCATCTGCTTGAATGCTAGAAATGTTATGGACAAAATCTCACATGCCCAAACGCAACACATGCAATAACTTGCCCGGGGAGTGTCATGTCTAATACTGTAAACTACATTTAGTCTGTCATGGAATTAAATGCTCATTTTTCCACATGAGGTCTCTGTGCCTCTGTTCAAACTTTTGGAGAAGACATGACATCAATCTGAAAAATATAGATGACTTATAGTAATCATTTGATTTCGCGTAGGACTGACCAGGGCTGCTGTCTGAGGTCTCTCTACATTGATTTCCGTCGGGACTTGAAATGGAAGTGGATCCACGAACCGAAAGGGTACAAAGCAAATTTCTGTGCAGGGAACTGCCCTTACCTGTGGAGCACAGACAATCACTACAACATGGTGAGCATCTGGGTTGCCAAGTCTGTAAAATGCAATTTTTTTGCATTGCATTATTCATTTAGCTTACATTATGCCTTTTATTACACTCAGATTCTTCCGCTGTATAACAAGATGAATCCAGAAGCGTCCGCGTCTCCATGTTGCGTACCACAGGATCTGGAGCCCCTCACCATCGTTTATTTCCTAGGCCGGACCCCTCGCGTTGAACAGCTCTCCAACATGGTGGTCCGGTCCTGTAAGTGTCGTTGAAGCAGCGGAGAGAGAAAAGAAATACGGATGAAGAGGTGGATGAGTAAAACCACAACTGACAAGAACAATACTTAAATAACGAACAATATTTCTTACAGTACGAACCTATGCGAGTTTGGGGAGTTGTCGGGAGGAATATCATATATCTTAAGCATCTTAAGTACAGTAGACACATCCTGCATCGGTCATATTTTAATAGAAGAGCTTTTAGACAGCAATATCAGTGACTCGGAAAATATACGCCAACAATAGTTTTCAAACAAAGTTTATTGTAGAATTGTTTATTTTTGCAATTTGCAAGTGTAAATAGTTTTTGGTGAAGTTTATATTTGATTATTTCCTTAAAACAATAAATTTCGATTATGTAATGCTTGTTATTTGTGGCATTTTTTATTGTTTTAATCATTGTAAGAGTAGTTAGTTCCCACAGTAGATGACCAACGACGGTTCAGTCATTTTGCAAGTGGCCGAACGTCTTCAAACGATAACTGTGTGGTCCGCTCTTGCTGAAAATGCAGTTTTGACTGGTGGACTCATCAGCCAGATGCAGTTCGAGGTTGGAAAGCCTTCGACGTAAACAGGATGTGAACAATTTCCAGACACCGGCCACTCACGGAACGCCAAATTTAAACGCATGGGGTTCAGGGTTTGTGGTGAAATGAACACTGGGTGCAAATGGCCTGCAGGACTCGAATGAGCCGTGCGATCGCTTTGGTTTGCGTAATATCCCTCATACAGTACGGTACAATGCTGAGCAATATATTGTAGTCGGATCTGTGCGAGGTACATGAAAAACAATCTTGACTTGGCCTACATATTGCTTGGTTTCTCCCTACGAAAACCTACGAAGCCTCAATGTGTCCTTTAAAAACCTATAGCTGCAGGCATCGCGCTAAAAGTTTGTTTTCGAGTGTTTTTCCCTGCAG
Source organism: Paramisgurnus dabryanus (assembly GCF_030506205.2). NCBI lineage: Eukaryota > Metazoa > Chordata > Actinopteri > Cypriniformes > Cobitidae > Paramisgurnus > Paramisgurnus dabryanus. Next base: position 32,156,332 of record NC_133352.1, read on the forward strand.
TTTAAATGTTTATCTGTGGCCGGCGAGACTGATCTGCAGGGAATGACAGGGCTTCTGTGTTTGGTTGCCAGGGCTAAATCGAGCCAATGCCTCGGTCTCTCGCTTAAGGAAAACAGCTTTTATAAAGTCCTATCAAAAAAAGGGATAAAATGGCTCAGAGAGAGAGAGAAGCCATGAAAAATGATTACATAACGGACCTCCAAACGAATCGACAAAAATACCTATTAACTCTTGCGCAACATTGACTCAGCAGCACGGCTCCCCCGCAAAAGCAGGTGGGCGAGCGGAAACTGTAAACCTCACGGGGAGAAAGAGGAAGATCAGCCGTCTGAGTAACGTGTGGTTTGGGAAGAGCTGTCTGGGTGTGAGTGCAGCTTTGGGCCTCATGGTTTTCATGGGGTGTGAACTTAAATGGGCTGTGTGAGTTACGCAGAAGCATGTGAGTCTACAGATGGCAGTCGTGGGCATCTGTATAAATCTACACTGTTTAGGATTTTGGGTTCTTTGGCTTTTATGACAGCAAGAGTCGAGTGCATTCAACTTTAATGACACTTCAAAAAGGCTTTAAGAGTGCAATTTCAGTTTACAGAATTAAAACGTAATAACTGCTTCAGTTATTGGCTATTGTGAAAGTCTTGACATGATCATCCCAAATCCCAGAGGCATCATGCCCATTCAAACTGAGGGCGGTCACGTGCCCCCTTGTTTTTTTTTTTTTTTGAGCCAAATGGATTTTGCATGCAACCTCAAAATCAAAGAAGCGTCCATTTATTTGTTATGTCTTTTAATCATCCGTTTAATATGCACAATATTATTAATTCTGTGCTGCATCCTTGTCACTTTTCAGAGATTTTCGTTGTTTTGATCGTGTTACATTACTTTATTCTGGCGGCAGGCGCTGCAGAGTAGACAGCGCAGTCGCAGACGTCATAAGCGTCTGAGCTCGCTCACGGGCTCTTTGCTGTTGCATTTTGCTATCTGAGGAATTAAAACGTGTAAGAAACGCTCACAGCATTTACAAACCCCAGTAAGGTAATGTGCAGTTAACCTCCTCTGTGTAGAAAATGTATGGTTTAAAACGTGACAGTCTCAACGTTATACGAGTAGATTTATAGATTCATCTTGGTACAACGCCAAAGTTCGCCAGAGTACATGCTCAAATATGAGGTGAAATTTGATTCAATATGCGTTCCTCTAATAATTTTTTATAATTTAAAAAAAAATCATTATTGAATATTAAAACCAATCACGTGGCTATAGCTTAGTCATTTTCGTTGTTTATATTCTTAATGAATTTAAAATTACATACATTTTAAAGGATAATGCAGTTGTTGTGATAAATGCATTAATGATACAATAAAACAAGTCATTTGGAGGTTTTTGCATGAAAGCAGGGGTGTTCAGATTGTTAGAAGTTAAGAGTTTCATTGCAAAACGAGATAACATTTTTAACATTTTTGTCAAAACATGTTTATTATTATGTTATCATGTTATTATTTTGTTTTATGGTGCTACTTAGCTGTATTTTTTAAGTTATAAAGGTTTAAATCAAAACAAACCAACTGCAGTTGAATTGATATTAATTTGAATGCACAACCAAAAAACAAGATTTCTGAAAAATTAAGTTATATAAATATAAAGTAAGTTATCTCGTTTTGCAACGAAACTCTTCAAATGTAAGTGCCATGGAAAAGACTGAAAGCTATACAATATTTAGTTTGATGTCTGTATATCCACAAATTTCTGTGAGCTGTGCACACTGTGCCACCTTAAAGCAACACCAAAGAGTTTTTTTTACCTTAAAATAACGCTTCCAAAAAAGTTTCAGTCATTCATCCAATCGAAACAGGGTGAACGGCACTTTCACATTCGCTTTGCAGCCCTATATCGGCCAAAACCGCACTAAAGAAGTTTCCAACCGTCGGGTAGGGGTCCTGTAGTCCGAGTGAATACTACAAAAACTTGCTTTACGGCAGACCTACAATCCAATCAGAGCCAGCTATGCCTCAATATTTATGACAGTGGGTAATGGACAATTACGCTTCTAACCTGTAGGGGGAGCAAAGAGCCAAAACTCTTTGGTGTTGGTTTAAAAAAAAAAATGGTGCATGACGCCCCTGACGAATCCTAAATATCAAACATGTTTGAGCAAATGTGGCTAAAACAAGGCAAGATTTGCACTGCAAAAAATTATTTAAGAAAAAAAAATTTCAGTAAAAATTCTTAAATTAAGATGCTTTTTCTTGATGAGCAAAACGACCCAAGAAAATAAGTCTAGTTTTAGACCAAAAATATCAAATTTAAGTGATTTTGTGCATAAAACAAGCAATAAAATCTGCCAATGGGGTAAGCAAACTTTTCTTCAATTTAGTGTTTAGGAAAAATGTTCAAGATTTTTTGCTTACCCCATTGGCAGTTTTTTTGCTTGTTTTATGCACAAAATCCCTTAAATGTGATATTTTGGTTTGGTCGTTTTGCTCATCAAGATAAAGCATCTTAATTTTAGAATTTTTTATATTTTTTCTGAAAACAAGACAAAAATACTAAGAATGTTTTTCTTGAAAATCATTTTTTGCTGTGTGGGCTGTCAGTGAAAGTCTAATAGACGTCTAACCATAGCACAAGAATAGACCATTCTTTTACATGTTTTAAATGTATACTAAATGAAAGCAAACACTTTGAACACCTGTTGACTTTGCTCACATGATGGAATATTCTCCAAGTTTTTTGGCAAAAACGGCATGTAACCAAATTGAAGGTTATTTAGGGTAGAAGTGGATTACTCATAGCCAGACTATATTGGGTCTAGTTAGCCATCATTTCACTGTCTCGGTTTTTGCTTGCTGGGAGAAAATCTGGGTAAATTCGGTGCAAAATCCTGTAGGACAAAGCCCGGCTTAAGAAAATCAGCTAAGCAAACTATCCATGATAAATGTACAAATGTCGTCACTGTGGCAGTACCCTTACAAAAACATACATATTAATGTACATAATATTAATACTTAAAGGGTACATTATTGGGACCTTTTTGAATGGTACGGCCCCAGTGACAGCTTTTGTACGTTTATTCTGAGATTGGGTTTAAATAACAAATATAACTGGTATAGAAAATCTGACGACTTCAAGAGCTTGAAGCAATACCAGCTAGATTTTATATTAAGACCAGATTTTAGATTAAATTCAGATCTGTGTAAAAACAAAAGAGCAGATATTTTGTGTACTAATGCATCTTAAATCTATTGCATTGTGCATCCCCACTTATGAGGATGAAACTGAACATACAATTTTCAGACAATGTAAAGTAATTGCTGTTAAAAACTGGCAAAATTTGGCAATAATGTACGGTTTTCCATTACAACGGCAATCTACTAGAAAACAATGCAATAATCGTCTTTATAGAGTAATCTGTATTTATGTTGTATGCTTTTGTACTGTTTTTTTTTTTGCTATGCATTGTGGGTTGCTCCTAGTATGCTAATGTTTGAAATTACAGTAGCATGCAGTATTTTTTGGAAAATAAGTGTTACTTTCGACCCAGTGTTGGGTCTAAAAGGGAAGAACCCAACCCATTGAGTTGTAATTTAACCTATGCTGCTGGGTTGATTTAACCCAAAATGATGGGTTGGCAAATATAAACATTTTCTGGGTTAATCTAACCCACCAACTAGATTTTGGGTCCCTTTTGATGCTATGTTAAAAATAACCTAGCATTTTTCCGAGTGTGAGTACAAGGTGCAAATCTGCTGTGCAGATTTATGAAGATCCTTTAAATAAAATCACTTTCAGGAAAGAGAATAAAAGAGGAAGATTCTTCTTCACTTTAGCATTTTTATGTGCATTTTGGCCAAAAGTACGCAGACACCCTTCTGATTAACGGGTTTGGCTTTTTTTCCAGTCATTTCTGTGAGGATGAAGCTTAATTTGACTGCACACAATGACATTCTGGTGAAATTATACACTTCCAAATCTGTGGCAACAGAAGTTTTCCGATCCAAAATGACAATGCTCCTGCGCACAAAGCCAGCTTCATGAAGAAATGGTTTGTTTTACGGAATCTGGTGTGGAAGAACTTACTGTAACCGGCCCTACACAAAGTCCAGACCTGAACTCCATTGAACTAAATTGGATTCTAGACTGTGAGCCAGAAGTCATCAGCAAACATTAGGACCTGACCTCACCAATGCTCTTGTGTCTGAGTGAAAACAAATGCCCGCGGTCACGTTCTAACATCTAGTGGAAACAATTTTACAATGTAGTGGAAAGGTTTCCCAGAAGAACGGAGGCTGTTATAGCTGTAAAGGGAGGGATTAATGCTCATGATTTCTCAATTAAATGTTCAACAAACAAATGTGGGTTTCTACATATTTCTAGTGTAGATCTGGATCAAATTATTTGTTTCAATAACAATATATTGAATAAACACCAGACCTTACAAAAATATATGCTGATGTTTAAGCTTTAAGGAAGCCGCTACAAAAGTCTGGTGAATAATGGAAATAAAGAAAGCTAAGAAGAAGATAAATGCAGAAGCTCCTTTTGGTGGTTATTTTCAACCCAGGGTTGGGTTAAAAGGGATGAACTCAACCTGTTGGGTGGTAATTTAACCTATGCTCAAATATAAACATTTTCTGGGTTAATTTAACCCAATGGCTGGGGTCGACCCATTTTAAATCCAAAGCTGCATTGAAAATAACTCCACATTGTTGAGAATGTATATAGACGGTTTCATCGGATGCATGCGCATTGTCGCGGTTACGCACCTGAACCCAAGTGAACTTCAGGTCTGTATTTATTTCTCATCTGGCTAGTGGCTAAACAAATAACTTGTCGAAAAAATGTGAGGAGAGGGTTGGCAGCCAGGCAAGATTATAAGGACCTGCAGCTAACACTGTCTAGGCTACATTCATTTTACCCAGCGTTAACATTAGCTCAGTGTAATAGTTAATACAGTAGGTAGGTTGAAGGTAATTTACTTGTCATTTATATCCCTTGTTAACAGAAATAAACTACTATAAAATGACTCTGTTGTTATTGATTATGTGGGTTTAACCGGAAGTTAAGTTTAGTTTACAAAAATCATTTGTTTATGTTGTTACTGCTGAAACCATCCATAACACTCTTCAATAAGAGATATAGTTTTAAATGGTTATATTTTGTATTTACAAGCTTCTTTTAAAGCACCTTATAAGAAATCAAACTTCCTTTTTGACCCAAAGCTGGGTTAAAAAAATAACCTAGCATTTTTTTAAGTGTGAAGATCAAAAAATCTTTTTGATAACTTGAACTTGTTTATAAATTATGTCAACTAAATATTAATTAATGATTAATGGAAACGCCGTCATTTCGCAATAGTCGTTTGTCAACATTTAGAAAATAATTCTAATTTGCAATGGTTTAATTAAATTGGTTATGCGAGTTAATTAAACCCTAATTTTACATTTTTGACTAATATTTATTTTTGATGGAAATGCACCTAATTCGCATTTGTTTTTCATTTTTTGCAAATTAAAAAAAATTTGCTTCATGTTTGGATGGAAACCCAGCTATTTTTGCAAAACTCCCAACTGATGTTGGTAGGTTTACTTATATAATGTCCACCACACTAGACATTATTTTTAACCAAATGAGACGTAAAAGTATTATCCAAACATGAATGCCAAGGAAAGCCCCTTATCTACTTAGGAGCGGCAACGTATAGGTGTTTCTTGTATGTAATAGTTCATTATTTTAAATCAAAAGAGATGTAAGAGTGTTATCCAAACATAATTGCCAAGTAAAGCCTCATTTTCTGGAAGCAGGCACGCATTGCAGTGTTTCTGGGTGGTTTTCCCTACTGAAAAATCCAACTAAGACCAGCATAAGCTGGATTTAGCTGCACTCTCAGCTTGGTTTTAGCTGGTTTTTCGATCGTAGAAAGCTGGTCTAGCTGTGTTTTGGTCACATTTTAAGCTGGTCTAGCTGGACTTAGCTGGTCAGGCTGAAAGACCAGCTGACCCACCAGCTTTGCCAGGCCGGGAGGACCAGCTTAAACCAGCTACTGCCACCTTAAACCAGCTATGCTGGTCTTAGCTGGATTTTTCAGTAGATAGAGCATCATTATCAAATAATGATTATGTGGCTTACTTCCATCAGGTGACCTTAAAATGTGAATAAACTGTTTCAATTGCAGTTTTGTGATTTGTGCAATTCAGTTTTTCAAAAAAAAAAAAAAAAACTTGAAGGAACAGTATGTAGGATTGTGGCCAAAACTGGTATTGCAATCACAAAACTTGTGGCTAAAACTGGTACTGCAATCACACAACTAGTGGCCAATACACAAAATGACAACATAAACATCAGTTGAGGGCTGCAACTCCACTTTTTAAATGACAATATCCTGGCCAGACCACTGTTGTCAGTGATATAAGTATTTAAAATGAAAATGATTTCTTAATGTCTAGTGACATATCAGGCCCATTTTATTAATTGATATACATTTCTTACATACTGTTCCTTTAAAGGAGCATAAAAATGCTTTTTGTGATATTTGGGAGTTTTGCAAAAATAGCTGGGTTTCCATCCAAACATGAAGCAATTTTTTTTTGTAATTCCCAAAAAATGAAAAACAAACAAATCCGAATTAGGTGCGTTTGTATTCGATGGTATTTGTAACCTAGCAACCAATAGTAAACAAACAAGGAATGCATGGAAAATGAAGACAGGACTGCTATGTCTCGATGGGACAAGTTATTAATGTATTAGTTTGGAATTGCCAAACTAAATGCTGTGCAAAGAAAAATAATATGCAGCATTTTTATTCAGGCACTAGCAGCAAGGACATTGCGATGACGTCAAGCCCCATATATGGTAAAAACAACAACAGAGAAAACAGCTAGACGGTCAGTGTCGTGGGTTTTATGTTTGCTACGTCAGAATTAATTCAGCAAATGCGTTTCCGTTCCCCCATTATTCGCATTTATACGGAGCCCCTAAGGGGACATGGAGCAAAAATTAAATAAAGTTAGTTTCATGTGCTCACGTGAAACTTTCATGTGCTCACGCGAAACTTTCATGTGCTCACGCGAAACTTTCATGTGCAGAATTTTTTTTTAAAGTTTAGTTTCGCGTGCTCACGTGAAACTATCGCGTGCTCACCTGAAACTATCGCACGCGCACGTGAGAGCGAAAATTTCACGTGAAAGCGAAAATTTCACGTGAAAGCGCGATAGTTTCACGCGAGCACGCGATAGTTTCACGCAAGCACGTAAAACTAAACTTTAAAAAAAAATCTGCACATGAAGGTTTTGCGTGAGCACATGAAAGTTTCACGTGAGCACATGAAACTAAACTTTAGATATTTTTTACTCCAAGGTCACCTTAGGGGCTCGGTACATTTATTCTTTACTCGCATAAATCAAAAACCACCACAAGCGAGCGTTAAAACTTTTTTGCGAATTAAGGGATTTTAATCGAAATTTGTCGTTTCCATCACTCGTTTGCATTGCGATACTTAAAAAAAAAACATGGTCATGGAAACATGATTTCTGATAATAGCTGGGTTTCCATCCAAACGTGAAGCAAATCTTTTTTATAAAACCATATGCAAATTAAGTGCGTTTCATCCCGTTGTTGGAGCGAAAGACGGTGGTATTCGTAAACAAGTAACCAACAGTAAACAAAACTAGGCACGCTTGGAACACGGAAACATGACGGTTATTAATTTTTTAGCAGTGCAGCTTGTAGTTGCCAAACTAAATGCTATGCAAAGAAGCGCTACGTCAGAATTAATTCGGCAAATGTATTTCCATCTTCCATTATTCAGATTATAATTTTTTTGCAAAAACAGACCACCTCAAGCGCTATGAGCATATAAACATTTTTTGCAAATTTAGCAAAATTTTTATTTAAAATTTGACTTTTTCCATCACTCGTTTCTACTTCAAAATGCAATAAAAATTATGGTTATGTAAAAAAAAAATTTGCATTTAATTTTTCCAGTAACCTATAATAAAAGTAATTTCAACTTTGATTTTTTATTTCATTACTAGGCATGGTTTGCTGTAACTTTTTGTAGCTTCAGTTATTTAACTTTATTAAGTTACAGCAACTCATCA